>NC_056525.1:185065293-185125086 GCF_019175285.1 Sceloporus undulatus | reverse complement strand
TTATTATTATTATTATTATTATTATTATTATTATTATTATTATTATTATTACCCTGTCCCTCAGCCCTAAAGGCTATCAGAGTGGCTTACAATTATTATTTTTAATTAGACGGTTCCCTGCCCTCAGGCTTACAATCTAAAAGACACGACACAAAAGGAGAAGGGAATGGTGGTGGGAAAAGGGATCAGGTCCAGTGGTTCTTCTCTCCCTCTGAGGCCTGGACCAAGGCAGATGGACTGGAGGGAAGGCTCTTCTTCTTAGACATTTGATAATTTTATAACATTATATTAATATAGCATTAATATGTGTATGTTGTACACAGTTGCTCTGATGTATACGGATACATTTATTCACATGAAATGGTATACATGTCTGTTCATAAGGGCTTGTGTGTGTTTTCCTGTATGCTTCATTCTTTCTAAATTTTGTCCAAAACCTTTCATTCCTTGTTCCTTATTGGTAGGTAGATGGGTGGGAAATTAAGATTTCTCAAATTAATGTAGTTTCCTTTTCTCAAAACAGTTATGTAGGGAGGAGGGATAAGTCAATGGGATGATGTTTCACTTTCATTCTGAAATGGTTTTAATGCAGTAATATAATGTGAATTTAAATATCAGGTTAAAATAAGCAAGTAAGCATTTATGTTCCAGAACAACCTTAGTTAATAGACTTTAAATAACTTTTGTGATGGCACTTTACAACTAAAGTTCCTATCCTAGATATAAAAGCATCATCACTGGATGTTGCAATGCTGCCATTACTAGAAAATGAGAAGAATTTCAGAGTACAGGGTGTCTGCTCATCCATTCTTGATTTATTATAATATGAAGAACTTTGAGGAAGCTGACTTGAAGATGTAAAAATGCTTTGTTATACATCAGATTTTGATGTGTTAAAGAGAGGGCAAGAAGATGACAGTTTCTGATGATATAACTGCCTTCTTTTTCTGAAAAACAAAAGAAACAAGGCTTTGTAATGGTGGCTGAGATTTAGTAGACAGGTGTACTGTCAGTAATGCTGAAGTAATTTGAAAAGGTTATAGTAGAGGGTTTTTCCTGCAAAGCAGGAATCTTGGGCTATTGCAAGTAAGTAAGTAGATAGTCAGGTTGGCAGACAGACAGACACGCAGACATAGAGCATTATAAGGTGCTTGATAATTGGCTATGTGCTCTGTCAAAACCCTGCTTATTAAAAGAAATGTAACTGGTGCTGTTTACATGACCAGTTGAATCGCAAACAAGTGAGAAAAGAACTCTTGATCTCATAGAAAGCTGAATGAATTATGTCAACCTCTTAGGATATTGCCTAGATAAAAATCCCCCCAAAGCAATAAACACATAAATTGATTGCTCCTCAACACCAGTCTCAGAACTGATATTACTATCTACCTTTGTTGTTTTCAACCCAGTTTTTTAGTTATTACCCAGAGGGGAGCTATGAAAAGAGATGGCTGTTCAGTAAGTGCTTCTTTACTACAATTTCAAAAGGAGCTCATCTCCCATCTTCCTTTGTTTCAGTTTGTTGACCTTTCAGCAGTTTTCTTTCCCTTTTCTTTTAGGCTGACATCAGTCTCTCTTGAATTGATCTCTTAATATCATAGGGACATAAATTGAGATAATACAAATCTCAGACTCAAAGTACTAATTTATCATAGCTGTTTGCACATACAGTGGTACCCCGGGATACGAATGCGCCGCCTTACGAAATTTCCGGGTTATCGAAAAAAATCCATTTAAAAAAACTGTTCCGGTTCGAAGGTATTTCGGGTTACGAAAATTTTTTGGTGCTTCGGCGCTATTTCGCACGAAATCGCGGCTTTTCCCCATTAGCGCCTATGGCTTTTTCGCCTTACGAAGATTTTGGGTGAAAGCGGCGGCGGAACGAATTAATTTCGTAACCCGGGGTACCCCTGTAGGCAGAAAACAAAGAACCAATTGTACTAATAGAACGGGGCAAAGAATGGGCTTGCTTGTATTTTAGGTAATTGTAATTTACTGCACATTGCAGCACTTAGTAAAACCTGGGAGTTTCTTGGGGGAATAAATCATGAATACAGCTGGGAAAATTAGAAGAATGATGTTGGAGTGTTATAGAAGAGAAAAAGTAAATAATCTAAGTGCATATGCTGAAGAGAACCTTTTAAAAAGTTCATCAGTGGGACAGTTTACTAATTTGAAACTTTGGACTTCATCTTCTTAAAGTTGTGATTTCTCTCCTCTTTAAAATGTAATGTGCATTATTTTGAAACATGAAAAAACAACCTGCTGTGTTTTAAGGTCCTCCTGCTTGCTCTTTAAAAAAAAAGCTTTGGGGTTTTCTTTCCTTCCTTGATGGCACCATTGAGCTCAGTTTACCAGCCAGGGTTGCAGGCAGTTGGATAAAAGTTGGTAGGGCAGTTTATTTTTAATCTGTTTGCAGAACGCTGATATTAAATTATCTATACAGAAGCCATCTACCACACACCCATAGAGACACTTTCAAGCAATCAATGTGAGGTTGCACAGGTGACTGTGTGTCAATATAATCTTACTTTGATTGGAATATTTCATCTGATAATGAACCTATGAGGCCACATGGCATGCAAAATTATTAAATAGCTAGAGTTCAATCAATAATATCGGACAATCAAATATAATTAAGCCTTGATGTTTAGAAGTATAATCTTGATGGTTAGTTCAAAAGGTTTTAACAGATACTACAATACACATTAACACAATTAATCTAATGTCATTCATTCATCTTTCCCCTCTAACCCTAAACAGGATCACCCCTGGTTAGTAATTGGATGGGAGACTACCAATGAATACCAGGTGCTTGTAGGCTGTATTTCAGAGGAAAGGGCTGGCAAAACCGCCTCTAAGTATTCCTTGCCTAAGAAAACTATGAGGCTTTCTACACTGTCATTTGGGACGTCCGGAGGACGTCCCATTTTAAAAAAGGGGCGTCTCTTTTAGACGCCCCTGGGCCTAGTACGGACTCCGTCCGTACAAGATGGCGCCGGCCCTTCTACATGGCCAGTGCCATCTTTGCGTATCGGACGCTGAGCATCTGGCACCTCGCTACATCACAAACGCGACGGAAAAAGAAGCTCCATTTTGGAGCTTCTTTTTCGGTCCGCGCGGGAGTCGCGCCGTGTGGAGGCTCCGGCTCCCCCGCGGACCTACCGGCGGCGGCGGCAGAGCGCCGCAAAGTGGCGGTATGCACCCCGCCAATGAAATTCATGGAAATGCCAAGTGACTTGAAGGTACACACACACACTCGTTCTATTAAATCTATATCCTACGCAACAAATAAAGCCTACATTAGCCAATCTGAGGGTTTATCCTGTTAGTGGCTCGGGCAATAAAAGTGCTTTGGCTGTTAATTACAGTAAGGTTGGACAGGTTTTGGCACTGGGAAAATGCAGTAGGCACTAAGGTAAGGCTAATTCTAGAACAAAAGTAATGAAAACATGTAAAATACAGGCAGTTCTGTATTTATATGATATCATTTAGGAGTTGAGCTGAGTGAGGAAGAAGAGGAGTTTGTATACTATATGTGCACATAAACAGAATAGTTATGAAAATAAATGTAATTTATAATAAAATTATAGGATTATAATTTTAATAAGTGAACAGTATGAACTTCATAATCATATAAAGATAATAAAGATAATTAATGTGTAGTTCTTCTATCATCAGGCTTTTGAAGCTTAGCATAGTTTATTTATTATGGAGATGTTTAGATTTATTGCCATTTAATCCACTTTTTACTAGAAGCAATCCTAGACAGGTCTACTCGGATGTAAGCCCTCCTGCCTTCAATGTGAATCAAACCCAGATAAATGTGTCTAAAGACTACCATTGAAATGTTTCTATTTTCAATCCAAATCCCATGAAAAAAGGAGAAAAAAATCAATGGCAACTTTGCTTTCTCCAAGTGGTAGAGTCCTCTATGAAGGTTTTTATACACACATTTGTAGGTCAACATTTCATCTCTCCTTCTCTGTGGAGGTCATTTTATAAAAATGCAAGTAGGCAATATGAATCAATTGAAAACAAAGGATATTTTATTATGCAAACATGTGCTTTTCAGTACCCACCCACAGCTGTTTTGAACATGAAACCAGACATGAATTTATAGAGGAAACGCATGCACACTGTAGAAACACCCCCTTGCACTGAAGTGGCTATGGAATGGGAGTCCTGCATAAATTTCTAAAATGATTCCTGTTTGAATTAAAACAGGTGTGTGTGGCAATAAAAACATTAAAAAGGGACTCTACAAAGTGAAGCTGGGATATGTTTAAATTCAACCTTAGATCCTTCCTTAAGATAAATTGGGGGAGTATAAAGTCTCTGCTTGTGTGGTTGCTCAGATGCCAGACAGTGGCCTCAGGTAGACAAATTAAGGCAGCCCTCTAACAAGGGCTCTATATTCTGCAGCTGAAAGAGAGTGCCTACTGAGGATTGTTGTCAGCAAGGGCTTTTATCTTAGAAAGTGATTTCAGAGTGACTTCTGCAGAAGACACAGTCAGGACTAATGAGGGTACCAGAACCTTAGGAAGGTGAGCATTCAAAGAACCAGTGTGGGAGAACACAATGAACAAGAAGTGTAATGGAAACAGGAGTTCAACATTTTTACAGACTTTTCTAAAGGAGAGACCTATGCAGATCCAAGGGGCATCTTTCTTTCAAATGAAAGTGTACATGATTTTTTAAAAAGGGAAAAAAAGTTGGCTGACAATGCTCAGCCTTTCCTTCACCAAAAGTCTAATTCAGGATATCTTGCCCTTAAAGTAGTTGCAACCATCAAATACTGAACTGCTTGAGGGAAAGTGATTCATTGACTAAGTGTACTCACGCTTATAACCACCTTTCAAGATTATGATTAGATTAAAACCTTTACCAAAGGAAATTAAAGGAAAAATCTAAAGGGCCCTGAATAAGACAGAGAAGTTGACACTTCTTGGAAGATGAAAACTTGCATGGAACTAAAAGGCAATTTTTGGGCACACCAGCTGTTATTTACTCTGCAGCCTGCATCTTCACTAGTTATTCTAAATCTCTCATACATTTGAAATTTTGTATTGTGGGCTGACAATCCACAGCTTTGATCATTCGCAGAACATCACACCACATATTATTCAATGGTGGTGTGTGCACACAGATGCATTATTGCATCCACACACACACATCACTGCCATTGACTAATATAGGGCATGAACATTTTTTGCTATCCATGGGAGGGGCCTGGAACTGGATTTGTTTGGGGTTAGTTCCAGAAGCTATTGGGAATAACAGAAGTATTAGATTATTTCCACAATCATTTCCTGATCTTGCTGACTTGCCTGTTGTGGTTTCCTGATCTATTCACATATTGAGAAATTTTGTATTACAATGAAAATGTATAAACACCACACCTCCCATGTCAAGGCAGGGAAGGTAACCATTATAGCACTTATTGCCTCAGATGCTGCTGCCGAATAACCACAGGAGACCGTGCTGGAGGAAAGGCCACAACTTTATTAAGCAAACCATTGGTAGGGTTGGCACAAAGCATGAGGTCAGGATCTGCAAAATCAAACAACCCCATGTTTGTCTGATTAACCACAACCTGGCACCCACCAGTTATTGGGATGACCTAGGGGCTAAGGCACACCGTATGACCGCATCTCTGCCATGCGTTCACATATTCGCTAAGCCCCTAGTCACCGGGAGGCGCTCTCACGTTATGGCCCCCGCAATGGCCATACGCCTGCCCTATTTGCCCCTGGGTCCCGACTGACTCCCAAACCAGAGCTCCGTAGCCCTGGTACCACACCGTGCAGATCCTGGCCTATGCTGCCACCCCAAAGTTGTGACAAAAAACCCAAACCCAAGCAGTGGGTGGGTGAGAGAAGGCTCCGCTCCTCCTCCCTTCCAGCTTGGCTCCTAACCATCCGGAGCCAAGCGCCGACTGAGGGCCGGGGCTGGCAGCATGGCCTATATAGGCCTAAGCCCCGCCCTCAGTACCACCTGACCAGGAGACTCCTCCTCCAGGGCAGCTGAACCAATCATCTGCCCTGGAGGTCCGGAACTCCAGGTCACCGAGCCCAGCTCCCAGAGCGTCGCGGGGCGGAAGGGCCTCCCTTTCACCCCGCGCACCAATAGGGAGCTGGGGCAAGCCCCAGAGCACTCTGGGGCTTGTAGTCGCTCGCTGCGTCTAGCGGCAAAGCGGTCAGCCCGCCGAGTCGGGCAACCGCTTTTTATTCTGTTTGTCAAAAATAAAGGAATATTTGTGTTGGTGTGTTTAAACTCTAGTACATTGCTGGAACTGGTATGAAAATCTAAAGTATTCCTGTGTATTGTTTTCAGATTCCATCTGGGTGTTTGTCTCCTTGACAAATATTTGTCAAAGCCCATGTTTTCAGATACATCAATCAGTTATTGAAAGTCTAAATATTGAAAGTCTAGAGCTTAAACACACCAACACAAATATTCATTTATTTTTGACAAACAGAATAATAAGTACTATAATGGTTACCAATTTCTGATCTCTTCGAGAGCTTCACAGTCTGTTTGGCATCTGTAAGAGCAGCTTAATTTAAAAGCAGTTAAATGGGGTGGGGAGAGGGAGGTGGAGAGACAGAGAATGAGAGTGTGTTGGTACTCAAGCTATAGTATGCATCAGGGACAAGTGTAATAATTAGAAATAATGTGTGTGATCAATAAGGCAAAGTGTCTTGTCAAACTGCAGAAACAGCAGATGTTTGCATCAATTTTGTCCTATTCTTATGCCTTCATTAATTTTCAGGCCATACTTAAAATTTAGATGTCTCTAATTAGCATAGAAATATTGTCCAATTAGGGTGAGTTAAGACAACCAATATGATGGCTATCTTTCTATAGTTGATTATGCTCGGTCTAGGTACAGAAGCAAACATATGTAAGCTGTCTTCTTACATGTGCTTCCCCCATGGATAGGAACACACTTTTTCTTCCTTGCTTGTTTTATCTTGTCTGAAACCATCATGATAGATTAACACATCAGACCTTACAACAAATGAGCTTTCGTGTTGATAAGAAAGACGCTGCAGCTAGTGACACCTGGGCTACATCTGTACTGCAGAAATAATGCTGCTTGACACTGCTTAGCTGTCATTGCTCCATCCTAATTTTGCAGTACAGATGCAGCCTAATTCACTGTACATAAAAGTTACTGTCCACTTCTGGATTTGTACAAACCTTTAGCTCTCCAAAACATGTTGGTTGTTCTTTCTGGATATTAGTTGCACAAAGAACAATAATTTCCTAGAAAATGCATTTATGAATCTGGTTATCAAATTTCCAGTTGTAGAGGGAAAATTTACATACGGCACTCACCCACTATAAAAGCTCAAATGCAAAAGCCTGTGCTTTGAAAGGCTTTACAGATTATTAACTGATCATGTGTTCTGGAAGTCTAGTACTGTAATTACTGTACTGAAATCATCATCATGATCTCTTCTTTTGTATCCCACTTTTTGCCCATAAAGGAGACTTGTGAGTAAATACACCTATCATTACTCTCCAGCCATAAGACCCATAATTTCATCATGAGTTTAAAGATTGTACTAACAAAGGCCTGTTACAACCAGCCAAAATAAAGCTGCTTCGAGTCACAGTGGTGGTATGGTGTTTCAATGATGCATGCATGCTAAGAGTCCAGAAGTCGCACAAAAGCACGCCCAGCCCTAAGGACTGGAGCGTGGCTTTGGTGTGCTTCTGGACTCTTAGGACGATAGCATCATTGAAACACTATACCTCCACTGTGACTCGAAGCAGCTTTATTTTGGCTGTCTGTAACAGGCCAAAGTCTAGTTTGGTTAACTGCTCACTGCCAATGATTTACTTTCCATATTTGGAACTAATCTTTGAACTAATTTTAGCCTACTACCAATCTGTACACAGTGGCTTAGTGATTAAGTTGCCAATCTTATGATGCAAGATCAAGGATGGCAGTTTAAGTCACAAATACCATGGGACAGAGTGAGCTCCCATCACTAGTCCTAGCCTCTGCCAACCTAGCAGTTTGAAAGCATGAAAATGCAAGTAGATATGGTACCACTTCGATGAGAGGGTAACAGCATTCCATGCAGTCATGCTGACCACATGACCATGGAGAAATCTTCAGATAACACTGGCTCTTCAGCTTAGTAATGGAGATAAGCACTACCCCTGCAATCAGTTACAACTAGACATTCATGTCAAGGGAAAATCTTTATCTTTACCTTTTACTCAATTTGTGAAACAAGGGCTAAAAGTTCAGCTCATCTCCCCCCCCCAAATATTTTTTGACAATATACTACAATATGCTTGTATTTTTAAATAAATAAATAATGTGTATCATTCCATTAGGCATGGGCCTAAGTAAACCTTATGAAATTCATCAGTTAAACAGGTGTATTGAAGGCTCACACACCCAAACGGAGTCTGTGGATAAGACAAGATACATGATTTGTTGTCTAATTATATCAGATTTTCTATGTTTTTAGCCTTGTGCTGATCTGGATCCTTATAGATTGTGAGTAGTGGATTCATATCAGCTACAGAGAGTTACTGTGGTTTTGTATCTTCAGATCATTTCCAATTTATGGTGGCCCTAAGTCTCACAGGTTTTTTCTTCCCCAGGATTTGTTCAGAGATACCTACACTGATTTGGGTCTTAGTTTGAGAAGGTGATACCACTACCCTTTATGATGTAGTGTAAATGACTTTATTTTATGCTACACATCCTGTCACACCAGATTATTTATGAATCTGATGTAGAGAAATTGGTCCATCCCTAGTGTGAACATCAACTCTGAAATTAGTTTCTCCCCCCCCCCCAAATAATGTATTTTCAGTTATTCTTTTCCTTATTTACAAGTCAGGGGTTTTTTGTCCTCACAAGCAACAGCCAATATAACAAATTAATTAAACCCATAACACAATGACAGCATGTAAGGAAGAGGCTGAAGAGTTTTACATTGCAACTTGTGCATTTAATTTATCACTGTGAGGAAAACATCTAAGAAGAGGAATCAGTGCTGATTTTATTTGTGCATGAATCACCAATAATTAAGCAGCAATCATGGCATTTCAAGCTAGTCTAAGTTCAGCATGGCATTTCAAGCTAGTCTAAGAAGGGTTGAAGCCTGAAGGTCAAAGCAATTTGAAATAAAAAGTTCAATTACTGTTAGCAGCAAGTGTGAGAACTAGTTCTGAGCCCTTTTAAAAAAACACACACAAAACAAAACATTGTTCTTCTGTGTTCTGCAAAATCTATGCATTTTGGAGACAAATGTTAAGTATTACTTCTGTAATATGGGATCCTTAATCCCAGTAAGAAATAATTTTAACTATAATACACATTAGCTACAACAGAATTGGATATTGTTATTATTAAACCTGCATCAATATATATTGAGTTGGATTTTGATTATCTGCTTATGTGACTCTCCACTGGGGGAAGCAGGGAAAGTCATTGTTATCAACTGCTATGGAAGATAGAGGGATGTTCTAGGAATGAGAAGTGGACCTGGGGAATGCAAGAAAAGGGGGAAATTAACAAGAATCATCTCCTTCTTTCTTTGGCCCACTGTAGCTTTCAGTGTAACTGAGCCACCACTGCAACCGAATCAATAAAGAGTGCTTCTGTCCACAGAGAGACATGTTAACAACCCTGATTGCCTTCCAGGTCAATAGGGGAATACATTTACTTTGAATTTTAAGGGATCTGTCCAGGATGCTCAACCTTATTCCCTAGAGGACTAAATACCTTTAAAGTTAAGTCTACAACCTGCAAAATATCTCCTCTTCACTGATATGGAAACCACTGATCTCTACTGTTCAGCATTCAGGCCAATGAACCAAGAGAACTTGGTTCTCCTAAATGTTTTAAATGAAGTGTTCTGATTAGTTATTATAGTTGGATTGTGATACATTTTGAAATAAATAAATAAATTTAAATAAAATATATTTCCAATTGTTCTATAGTACCCATAATTTTTGTGCATCTGGCTTGCTCAAAAAGATAACAATATACCCATTCACTATCCACATGAGACAGAACACTGTGGTTCACATGGTTTTATTTTATTTTGAGCTCTGATATCAGTTTTTGGTTTTCCCCAAATCTCAGTTCATTTAATATTAACCCAGTGATTGTCTCACATACTTTATTTGTCATGCAGCATAATCCTATGCCTGTCTATTCAGAAATAAGTCTATTTTTGATTCATGGGGAATAATTCTTCAGGAAGTTTGCATAGGGCTACAAATCTGTATGCCTCCTCATATGCATTTTCATCACTTTTTCACAATCTAGTCTTAACTACATTCGTAATCCAAATGAAGTCTCACTGGGGGTTACTGCAAGACAAGAGGGTTGTCCACATACATGCTAAGAAGCAGTTGCACCCCATTTTGAAAACTACCAGTTTAAAAAAACATGTGTGGCCAAAATGGGTAAAAACACAACCAAACCATTCTCCGGGGCTAAGCACTGGAACAAAATAACTCCCAGATTGCTCAAGGTCAAATTGGAAAGTACAAACTATCACACTAGTGTGAGGAATGTGTCAATGCAGAGATAGGGTGAGGGATCAGGCAGCCAGTGGAAGAAGTCAGGAGCAGGTGTCCCAGGCTGGTGAGCCATGGGTACTATATATTTTTTGTTGTTAAATTGATTGCACAAATGCACAGGTGGTCAGCTGCACCATTGATCCATTGCACACCACATGAAATGAAGCAACAACAATATAATACCAACTATAGAATGGATTTAATAAAATCATTAACAAACTTGATGGTTTAACAGGGGGCCATGTTGGGATGGGATGAAGGAATCGATTGGTCGCTGCTGCAGGCATGTCCATACAGTTGTGCACATGCATTTGTGATGGAACAGAAAAAAATAATGACATGGTGCAGCTTTTAGCCAGAAATGCTCCATTTTGGCATGTCCACCCCTGCAGTCGTGTGGACTGCTCATCAGTGTTGAGCCCATTGTGGGAGTCGGCAGTGTGGTCAGTAGGTTCTCCCTGCAAAGGACGGCTGCCGGACTGCCCCGGAGAGCTGCATTGCCGCCGGGAGGCCGCACCAGCCATCGGGGCTCTGCTGGGCCTGACGTGCCCCAGCATGCCTTGCTGGGGCGTCTGGAACCTGTGATTGGCTGAAGGAGGGGGAGGAGGAAGGACTTCTGGGGAGAGGCCTCTCTAGGAATTGGAAGATCTCTCTATGGTTGCTCCTTCTGGTCCTCCAAGGCAGCTAATTGGTGTTCTGCCTGGAGGGGGAGGAGCAACTTTCTCCCGCCCCTCCTCTTGTCTGGCCTACATAAGGCCATGTGGCCCGGTGTTCAGGGCCATTTTAGCTTGGCTCCCCACCCTCCCTCCCTGGGATTGGTGTTTTGCTAGTCACAATTAAGGGGCGGCAGCATAGGTCATGGATCTGGTGGGAGTTGTTTCTAAGGCTGCGGAGCACTGGAGCAGGAGTCCCTTGGGATCCGAGTGCGCTGAGGGAATACGTTGTGGCCATTGCGGGGGCCATAATGTTATTGCATAGCCCGTGACTAGGGGCTCAGGGGGAAACATGCGATCGGATGGTTGCATGGTTGTGAGATGCCGTTCCCTAGCCCCTATGTCATCCCAAGGTATGGCCATGAACAGGCCTTTTCGGTCATCGATCAACCAGGGGGTTGTTCGATAATCCAGCTCCTGACCTCATGCTTTGGGCCAACCCTACTCTGTTTGCTGTTTGATTAAATAACATTGTGGCCTTTTCCTCCAATACTGTCTATGTGGTTATTGTGGCGGCGCCCCTCCTAGCAAATAGGGAAAACCCAAAGGTCAGGAGCTCCCCCCCCCCCCCCCCAAATTCTCCTTGGCACCAAAGACCATCTTATTTCATAACTAATCTTTAGTCATATATGTGTATAGGTTGGGTTATCTCAGATGCCTTATCAAGACTAGAAATCACTGAATGACCCTAGGTTTATTCATCCATTCCAAACTGGGTAAATTCATGCAACTGAGATTCTGCCATGAGCATAGATATAAGAGGGGAAAAATAGAGGAAATGCATCACCAAGTTAGAATTTTTCACCCTATAAAATTTTCCTTAAATCCCCAAAATTTATAGCATTACAGAGAATGAGATGCTGAAAATCATTCATATCAAAACACTTATATCTGCTGTGTTCACATTCCTTGGTCTCTTTGTCTGCCCTTTTCTTTGTCTACCGAAACTATATTTCTAAAGGTTCAACTGAAGTTTTAAGTTAGTGCAATTTGAGACATTTGGGAACTGAAGGAAAATTTCATGGGGGGGGCAGAATTCTTATTTAGTGGGCAATTCAGTCATTTTCTCGTCCCCACAGCCACCCCTCTTGATACTCCCTATACAACCCACTTCTCCAGGCCCAACATCATTATTTCAGTTCTGCCAACCCAACTTTTCCATCCTTATTTTAAAGCTCAGGAAGAAAAATATTAGCATATATGTCATTTAGGTAGTATACAGCTGATGCTTGTAGAAACAGATTATTAGTTTGTGAAGTCAAAGGCTTTCATGGCCGGCATCCATAGTTTTTTGTGGTTTTTCCGGGCAGTGTGGCCATATTCTAGAACATGGCCACACTGCCCAAAAAACCCACAAAAACTATAGATTTTTGGTTCTTTATGGCTAATATTTACAGCCTAATATACTTAGGAGCCCATTACACCTCAGGTTACTTTGGTCTGAGGATGTGTAATGAGGATTTTCCTTTTCAGAACTATAATCTTCCAAGAGATTAAAACAGCCACCATTTTAAAAAGTAACTGTTCATCTTATTTTCTGGTATGTCATCAAAATAGATTTGGAATGCAGGAGGTAGTTTTCTATAGTTTTACCTCTTCTATGTGCATTATTTTTTAAAAAAGATATGTAAACTATCTTGGGAACTTAACAAACAGTACAAATATATTAAAACTGTATAGATAAGCAGACAAGCTTATCTGTTATCTCTAAAAGATCTCTCCTTGGTGACTTCATATCTTCACTATTGAATCATTCATCCTCATCCCATAACTTATCACACACCTATCTTTCTGTGTCTATTCACTCTTCATGCGCTCAGACCAAATGCATAGAATTGAGATGATCTAGACATTACTAAACATTAACCTTAGCATTTGTGATGCTAATGCTAGCACACTGCCGAGCCCAGAAAGATTGAAATGGAACCTTTTATTTCTTTTTTAGTTTGTACTTTTAAAAATAGTCACAAAGGTGGAAAAAAAAGTCATTGCCTTTTCTCTTTTGAGTCACTCATCCTTCAAAATAAATGTCTTTGGGCCTTTTGTATATCTTGGTGTTTCTGCCTCATATCTTTGTGGCATAAAAAAGCAGCACTAGCATGTGATTGCTAGCTTTAAAATGAAAAGTGAAAATTGTTCTGATCAGATGGCTGTAAATGAATCTCAGAAAAATGACTTTGGGAACAATTCATTCAGATCAAAATGATTTGCAGCTTTCCAATATAAAATCTTCTCAACAAAACATCATATTTGCCTAACAAATATAAAAATAGCACCTTCCTGAGAAAGAAAGGAAGATTGCTAATCTGAATATGAAAGGCTGGGAAGAGAACTAAGCAATTTCTCATCTATACAAATGGAAATATTGACAATTCATTTGTTTTTAAAGAAATGGCCAAAATCAATTATTTATAAAATGTATTGTTTTATAAACCTGTGGTTTCCTTTTCCTAGGAAGGCAAACATCATTACTAATGCAAATAAATAATGTTTCATTTTGTTTTGTTTTGTATTATCCTTCAATTATCCATTTCTCATTGTAATAAGTACTGTGTACATTCTGACAAAGGCTGATTCTTTAGCTAGCAATGATCACTCAACAGCTATAATTTACTAGGCATGAAATGAAATGCACATAATTCTAGTCTGGAACTAAACAACAGCAGAAAACAGACCATATGGTAATTTACTATAGTATGTATACAGCCACATATTAAAGAGAGTCACATCTTATACTTCCTGATGTGATTAGTAATCCAAAGAAATGAAATTGAAATATTCTCACTGCTTGATAGATCAATGCAAATGGAATCCAAAGAAATGAAATTGAAATATTCTCACTGCTTGATAGATCAATGCAAATGAAAGTTTATCAAGCAGCAATAAGCACACTGAGATAAGGTGTCATTGACCAGAAGTAACCATCTGTATTTAGAGGAATGTGCACAAAAATATACAATATTTTAATTTGGCTTTTGTTTGAGCTCAGATTCAAAAAACGATACTACAGTGTGCTTACAGGTGAGAGAATGATAACATCCATGATGTTAGTTAGAGATATTGGAACATGTTAGAGGCTCAGTTTTCTCAAAGATTAAGCACAACCTCTGACTTAAACCCATCTTCTTTACTTCTCTAATCTTTGTACCAACATACCTGATACAGATTTTTGGGAGAACCTGAAATTTGTCCCACTTATAGGCCATTTTTGTACCACTTTAATGATCATAATTTTAAAACTTACTCATCTATGAGTGATTTTGTTTGTGCTTGCGCTATGTTTTGTTTTTGGATAATAATAATAATAATAGGATTTATTTATATGCCGCCCAATCACTGGGAATCCGGGCGGCTTACAACAGAGGGGATAATAGACAGTTCACTGCCCTCAGGCTTACAATCTGAAAGACATGACACAAAAGGAGAAGAGAATGGTGGTGAGGGAGGGGATCAGGTCCAGCAGTTCTTCTCTCCCTCTGAGGCCTGGGCCAAGGCAGATGGACTGGAGTGAGGGCTCTTCTTCTTCAGGCTAGCCCTAGTGGAGCTGGAGCAGCCTATAACATCTGGATCACCCAGATGTTTTGTTTTGTGTATGTTTTGTGGATATGGATGTCCTTGGGGACTGGAGAAGGGGAGTATATCCAGGTTAGTTTCTTTCTTGGTGATACTATGAATCATTGTAGCCTTCTAAGGCATGGAGTGGGATGGGACTTGGAGGAATTTTCTGTGGTGGGTTCTGCTGCTTCCTTGAGGGGTGAGTTCCAGAAGGTGGTACTAAGGGTTCCTGTTTGATGCCATGGCTCTTATTTTGACCTTCAGCATTCCATAATTATAACATATATAAAATTACTGAGACAGATAATTTGGAGTCTAGGGATTTGGTGCCACCAATATCATTTACCTGGGTGTGATCACTTAATCCTCCTCCCGACATAAATATTTAACAGTATTATTACCAGAATATTGAATATCTATCTATCTATCTATCTATCTATCTATCTATCTATCTATGGACTAAATGTTTTCCATTAACAGAGCCTACCTGCTGCTACTTACACTGAAAGGTGTAGTATGGCAAGAAAAAAAAAGAGTAAAAGCTGAATAACAAAAGATTTCTCTAACATCTAAAGATAATCAAATTTCCCACAGAAGTGTTCCCATAATTAGAATTTAGTATCACCCTTTGGAGAAAAAACATTTGAGCATGTCATGGAGAATAAACTATATGATTAGAGGAAGGGAAGAGTTTATGGCTTTCAAATCAGTTTCCTGCACTTACGACCTCACCAAAGACATTATGATTTATCAGGGAAATAGACCAGATAATTAGTCTGAAACAGTACCCTTTGGAGAGAGAAAAAGAAGAAAAAGACAAGATGTTTTTCTTGTAAGTGGTGTGCATATCTGCTATCACAACTTTCCAGCCCAAAGGGGAAATAAAATTAGAGCACAGAATATAGGGCAGTGCTTTAAAAACATTCATTTCCCCCTTTTTTCATTTCAGGGGGAGATTTATCTTTCCAGTGTGTTTGTTTTTAACTATCTTAGCTTCCTAGAGCACAATCTTACACGTAACGGCTTGGAATCAAGTTCTATCAAGTTAGGTGGATTTAGAGTTGGAAGAGAACAGCAGCTTCAGGTGGCTTCAAGCTGGCTTGGGCATGGGGTTTAAATGTGCTACGCCCCCCAAGTCACCTGGAAGTGACACCAACATTTGGGCCCTCTGTCTCAAATAGATAGACAGACAGTTTTGTGTATGTGTGTGGGTGGGTGTATCTGTGTGTATGTATCAAATTGGTACTCTAATTTCACCTATAGCGATCTTTAAAAATAAATGTGTGATGGCTAACTTCTCTTTGTCAATGAGGGGATGAATTTGCTCCATTTAGGTCCAGTATCTTGGATAGATAGAAGTTCTCAGCAGCCATTGAAAATAGGAGGAGAAAATTACTACACAAGCATTTTTCAAAGTCAGCCACAACAAGATATTTTTCAATATACAGTCTATATTCTTTGTTTTCCCTTTCAAAGATTTGGTGACTCATGAATTTGATTCATATGATCTCTCTGGGAAGCCCCATGTTCTCCAGCTTGATTCTGAGGTCAACATCCGTAGAAGACTGGATGTTGATCATAGAGTCACAGGACCCTGCAATTCCTACAGAAGTGTTTTCTCAGGTTAAAAAATATTAGCATTTGCAATTTTTATTTATATTCCTGTATATCCATAGTTTCCCCACCTTCATGGGGGTGGAAGTTTTGCCCTTACCCTCTGTGAATGTGGGGAGGATCAATTGTAGTTAAGATTTATAAATGAATTCAGACAGTACTATATTAACTCTTACTGTTGTGAAAGAACAAATGATAAACTTTGCAACTTACTTTGCAAACTAAAATTAATAATAATGATGATGATGATGATGATGATGATGATGATGATGATGATGATAATAATAATAATAATAGTAATAATAAAAATATGTCCAAATTATTTCAAATTACTGTGAACAATTTATGAAACACCTGTATACACATGCACATTGTTTACACAGTTTTAAAGTACAGTGGGACCTCACCACCTGCAGGCTTGCTATCCATGCAGTTGAGCATCTGCAGGTGGCAAGCCCTGTTGTCCCAAATTGTGGCACTTTAACATGGCTGCACTAGCCCCTGGGAACATGTCACACTACCATCAGAGACAACAAGACCTGAGGTCCCTATCTTTTTTCGTATCCATGGGGGGTGAGGTGGGGTGTCTGGAATGGATCCCTGCAGATACAAAGATCTGACTGTAGTGTCATGGTACTTCTTGTTATTGTTGTATGCCTTCAAGACATTTTTAACTTACAGTGACCCTGTGACAAAACCATCAAAGGGTTTTATCAGTAAGTTTCTTCATTGGGGACTTGCCATTGCCATACTCTGAAGCTGAGAGAGTGTGACTTGCCCAATGTCACCCAGTGGGTTTACATGGCTGAGACAACATTTGAACCCTGTTCTCTAGAGTCATCGTTAAACTCTCAAACCACTATACCATACCACTTGTGGGGAAAAAAACATCAAATTAGAAGGGGCCAGAATAGAGTATATAACATAAGCTTATAATAGTTTGGAATTTAGGGATGTAGGCATCCCTACACCAAGGACAAGTAAGAAGAAGGATAATTCTAAAAAAATAAAAATAAAAAACAGCCCCTTTTCTCATTGGTTAATATGAAAATTGCCAATATAGTAGGAGTTGGTTTGTGACTGGTCTGGGCTGATAGTTATCTGAAAAGGGTAATAAATGACAAACATTATTTGATTCCAGCAGAGCTACATTCTGCCATAAAAGAACCAGGTTCTCAAGAACGTTATCAAATAATCTGTGTCTTTTATCAGTTCTGACCTCACCACCAACTGTTGTACTGATGGTATGTTTGTATGCAACACCTTTTTTTTTTTAATGCTGTTTGTAGCCAAACATACACAAAGTGAAATATTGACAATTAAATATATTACAGATCACCATGCCTCTCCCTACCTTCCCTTTGGCTACTCTCTCTGTCTCTCTTTTATCCTCCCACTTCTTTCAAATTCTTCCATCATCTCAACTAATTTTTTCTATTGACCATGTGTGTCTTTGTTGTTACCCTTCTCTGGTCTCCTGTGTCCTTTCCTTCGTCTGTCATCTTTTTCATCCCCTTTGCATCTCCCTTATCTGAGGGGTGAAACAGACAGGTGGAAGGAGCGGCTTCCAAAGATGAATTGGGGCCATGGCAAACACATGCTGCAGCCCCACTCTGCTTTGAAGCCAGCCAAAAAAAGGAGCGGCAAAGATCCACTCCTTTTTCAGTCAGCTTTTCCCATTCCGCCCCATGGCAGCTTCATGATGCTCTGGTGGCATGTGGCATGCATATACTGTGCTGTTGAAGCATTATGAAGCCACCCAGGTCTGGGCAGCCAAGTGTCTTCAAGATGTCTTGCAAGGCATGTGGTGTCTAAACACCACACCCCCAAGCCATTGGGAAGCCGGATTTTAGAGCGGGTCTGTTCCAGCCTTGAGATAATCTTTCATCTATGTTGTACCCCACATTGCACCTTCGACAGAGGAGTATAAGAAATCTTCTTCTTCTTCTTCTTCTTCTTCTTCTTCTTCTTCTTCTTCTTCTTCCTAGTTCCAGTTTCCTCTATTTTTCATCCTCTCTGGCCACCTTTCATTCCCCCCTCTCTTTAGCTACATGGCTTCGACTTCTCTCTCCTCTTCTTTTTTTAAATATTTCTTTATTATTATTATTATTATTAGTTGTAATAGTAGTAGTAAACAACTATGTACAAAACATGACATAACAATAAAGCAAAATAAAATAATTTCATCTCACATCTTTGAATTATGTTGAGAGTCTTCTTCTTGGGTTCTGCTCAAAGTAAGTCCAGTGCTGTCTTTGTATAAATCTATTCCAAAATGTCTGACCAAAGATTCAGATGGGATGGAAGTTGTCTTCTCTTGTTTCTCTCTTTATATACAAAGTCAATGAGTGGGAACTCTCTTCTCTTCTTATAAGTCACACCCATTCTCCCTCCCCATCTCTTTCTAGGCCACCAACTCTCCACTGGAAGGCAACCCATCAGCAGTATTGGAGAGTCTTTCTTCCTGCTCTTCCCACTCTGCTCTCCTTCTTTTTGCTGCTACAGGCTTTGCTGTACCTCCTGAAACTGCTGCTGCTACTCGCTATGGAGTCAAAGATTGTGAGAAAGATGCTAGAGGAGGAGAGCAAAGAAGGAATAATGTTGCAACAGAAATGTTAATGCCCATCCCATGCTTAGAAAACTGCCATAAAATTACATTTAATGATTTGGTGGTGGGAAATACTTTACATTTTGACTTACTTTAAAAAAGAAAACTGACTAGAGGTGGATCTACATAGCATAGATAATGTAGTTTGACACCACTTTAAGTGCTGTTGCTCCATCCTATGGAATCCTGGGGTTTGTAGTCTTTAGCCTTTTCTGACAAAGAATGTTGGTGTCTCACCAAACTACAAATTCCAGGATTCTGTAGGGTGAAGCCAGCAGTTAAAGTCATTTCGAACTGCATTATTTCCACATTGCAGAGGCACCCTAGATATAATTAATATCAATGCATTGGTTCTGATCTTTGATTCTGTTTTATTAAATGCTTTGTCAAATTACCTCAGACACAAAGGCTTGCAGGTGCCTCACCCTCACCATAAGAGGACTGTAGTTTTTACACAAAATGTCATTTTTCTGTCCCATTTCAAGTTATGCAAGTTTGTCCCACATGGACAGGGGACTGAACTGCATAACCTTCAAAGGTCCCTTCTTACTCATTCTTTTTATGATTCTTGGACAACTCTAGCTTACAATAAATTTGTGTCTTTTGTTACAATCTCAAACATGTTAAATTCACGTCAACAAGAAAGTTCAGATAAATATTTTGATAAGGTGATTGTTCTCTTTGCCACAATTAACAGTCTGACTAATTTTATGAGTTTGCATTTAATTCAATGTATATACTAGGGAGGCTCACTGCTCGTGCAGCATCAGCTGATTTTGTAGCAAATCAATCCTTATCGCAGCAGGAGGAAGTTTTCATTTTACGGTACTTCACTTTAATAGATGATAATTACAAGTTTCATAGAATACCGCAAGTGGATATGTAAATATGCAGTGTTTGATTAAGAGGAAAGTTATGAACAGAACACTGAACAGATCTCTAAATTGAATTCCCAGCTTCTGAAATAATTTTTAATTTAAAAAGTATAGAAAATATTATATATGTTTGACTGCAGTGTAGAACTGTAAGATTTATCTTGCATATTTGATGAATATCTGAATAGTAAAGCATATGAATTACTTCCTCTTTGACCTATTTTAAAGTAAACAAAGCAATATAATGTAAGCATTTAAAAATTCAGTTGATTTCAGTAAGCAAAATTTAGGCTTCAGTTCTATATATTCTTATTTAGCAGTAAGCATAATTTAAATTAGTGACAACTTATTTCTGAGTAGAGATCAGTTTAAATATCCAACTAAAATTAATGGAGATGTAAAGTTGCAATACTACATCTACCTTCCTAAGGATAAGTTCTAGTGGAAGTGTGAATTACTTCGAAGTAGACATGTATGGGATTGCACAAAATACTGTAGTAGTTTAGCAGAACATTTTTTAAGTGTATCATTTCTGAACTGCAAGCTTCCACAGCGAGGAAAGCCAATAACTGCATTTATTTCCTGTAATTACATGGCAATATTGAGATACAACTTACAAAGAAGATAGGGGGAGGGAGAGAATTGTATATGGGCTTGTGTGTGTGTTCTGTAAAAAGGGATTGCCTATCTTTAATAGGGATGTATTAGTTTGTATTTTCTAGGCAACAGTAGCACAGGCTGACATTGTACTGAAATGTATGATTGTTGGTATTATTTTAAAAAACATACTTCAATCCATACTACATGTATGCACGTTAATTACAGTAAAAACTGGTATCCTTATAACATCATAAAGGACCACAAAAGACAGCGGAGTTAAATATATTTCCTTTGTTCTTTTTACCTCACTGACAGCTGATTCATTCAGTGTCCCTGGAACATCCCTAGTATTGGAGTTGGGTAGAGGGAGAAAGGTTTAAAGGTAAATCCTTGTATGGTGGGATGAAGGACAATGAAGTTCCTTCTCTCGCTTTACACACTCATGATATTATTACAGCCTCAGACACACGTCTTTTGTTAGCTTTCATAGGATTAACATGAGCAGCTGTTTCCTGACTAATAATAGAGAGAGTCACTATTATGGTAGTGAACTGGTGTGTGTGTCTTCAAGTTGTGTTACCTTATAGTGGCCCCATGAATTTCGTAGCATTTTTGTAGGCAATAACTACTTAGAAGTGGTTTTGTCAGTTCCTTCCTCTTAAAACAGCCTACAACACCTGGCAGATGGCAGTCTCCCATCCAAGTACTAACCAGAACTGACCCTGCTTAGTATCCAAGATCTATGGGGATCTGGAATTAGTCATTATTTAGGGCAAAATGGATTTTTAATTTGACTGTGAAAGCCATTGAAATTCACAGTGACCAAGAAGTGGCTTATTTAACTACAGTTTAATTGTAATAATGGGAATGTAATTACACAGACATATTCTTGTCTAGGTCCTGATAAATTCATAGTTGCACTAACAGTAAAATCTCATACTGATTTTCATTATTTCAGTTTTTTAGCACCATGGTGATGAGTAATAAGGTGGATTCCCTTCTGCCCTGTAATTGAAGGTAATGAACACGTGAGCCTTATCTTTCTTTTCTGAGATTAAAGATAAGAGAAATCTGATGGTTCAGAACTGACAAATAAGTATGAGGGGAAATGAAACAGCTGTTTCATGTATTGATCACTCTATCTTGAAATGTGTATCTTGTTGAGAGGTCAGAAAAGTATAGATAATGATCACAATCTCATTTTCAATACAAATTGCATAAGAAAATATTAACATTGAAATGGATTTATCTGTGCCTTATTAATTTCAATAGAATTTAAGAATACCATATCTAAGTTTAATTAGGACTTAAATTCAAAAACAGAAGTCTATCTAGCAAATATGCAGCAAGAAGATTTAATATAGTGTGATAAAATAAATCCAAATCGGAATAATTTCATAGTTTCATGCTCATTATCTTATAACTCTTTTAAAAGCCTGCAGATAGGAATGCAAATAATATTTGGAAAGATGTACCTTGTAAATTAGAGAATCAGGCCTGTTACAGACTGCCAAAATAAAGCTGCTTCGGGTCTCTTTGGAGGTATGCTGTTTAAATGATGCATGCACCCTAAGAATCCAGAAGCTGCATCAAAACTGCACTCCAGTGTTTAGGAATGGAGTGTGGCTTTGGCACGACCTCCGGACTCTTAGGACCCATGCATCATTTAAATAGCATACCTCCAAAGAGACCTGAAGCAGCTTTATTTTGGCAGTCTGTAACAGGCCACGGTTAGTTTTTGTTTATTTTGGGGAGAAAAAATGCACAAAAATGCATTGTATTTCTGCAAAATCCATACAGCATGTAGGAAAGAAGGTAAAAATAATATCTGCACATGAATGCTAACTTGCACAATCTCATACAAAGCATTTCCCTGGATGGGTCTGTCTATTAGGCAAATGGAGCTGGATTCAATACTTCTCCCATGTTTCTAGCTTAGCTCTTTTTCCTGAGAAAAAGAATTTGACAACTGATCCCAGATGGTCACACACTGCTGGAATAGCATGCTGAATGGAACCCAAAACTCATACTCTTCCCACAGCTTGGAAAGTTACTTTTAAAATGTAATTATTTGTACCGAGAGTTCTAATGGCTCCTAAGTGGGGTCTGCACTCCCCCTTCTGAAGCTGTGCTAGAATACAGTGAATGGTGCATGCCGCCACACCACCTGCCCTACCCAAAATCCTGGCTGCATCCCTGGGTGGAGGATGTGCTATTCTAAATGAGTGAGTTCCAAATTTCACTCCCTTTTATCCCAATAAGATTAAGGCCTTTTTATACATCTGTAAGCCTCAGGAGATGAAACTTATATTAATCTATCTTCCAATGACCATTCACAAAACAAAGTGTCATACCTACAACATAGGAAAGTGTGAACAATTACACAAGAAAATATAGTTCACTATCTTTTATATACAAGATAGACAAACTGTTTAGTTTCAGCTATTATTAGCCATCCCAGAAGCAGATGCAGATACCAGGAAGAAGCCTGAAATAGAAAAACTGGGGGAAATACTGCACAGGATTCCAATGTTTATTTCTTATTTTTTAAAAAAGCAAAATAAAATAATGTGTTCTATCTATAAAAAGGTTAAGAGTTATTTTAAGAAACCCCCCCCCCATTTTCTAAATAAAAAAAAGTGTCATGTGTTTATTCATGCCAGAAAATGATTGTTTTAAAAGAACAAAAATGATTACCATCCATGATAGGACTGAATATTCATTTCCTTAGGTTTTTCAATGTTTAAAATGATGCTGAGAGATAGCCACTGTTTTAGCACTTTATTATCATATTAAAAATGGACTTTAAAACTTTAAAGCATACAAACTATTTTGCAAATGATTAAAAGATGACAATGTGTCTTTATATTCTTTTTAATAATTTAAGAAGATATACATACTCTCCATTATTTGTATCATGTCACTCAGATCAGAAACTCCATACCTGATCCTGAACTTTAAATAATGCAGACCCAACAACAAAATCACTTGTTTGTCTTTAGACTTATCTCTCTCCAAACATATATTTGTTGTGTATTAATGTGCCCTCAAGTGCAGTTTCTTCTGGTTTGCAAATAATCCACAGGGTAGGCCAAGAGGCATTTTCAGCAAAGGCACAATAGGCAGTTGTCAACACACTCCAAGTGATTCAGATTGCATTTCCAAACGATACTTGTAAAGCCTTTGAAGTTTCAGCTTACACAGAAGTTTAAGCTCCTGTACTTGAAAATGACACTTATTCATACAAAATTCATTATAGCATAATGTTGAATACTTTGATCTTTTGTCAGTGTCTTCAGATTGAAAAATATCTTAATGAAACAGATTAAATTTACTGAGAGTGAGATGGAAATTTTAGGACACCAGAGAAATTAAGAAGGAAAAAATGAGGAAGAAGAAAGAATGAATAACATTTATTTGTGTTTCCTCAAGAAAAAAATATGAATCATATGAATGCATAAAAATATTCTGTACTCACTCATTTGGAAAGACTGGCAAATCAACATATGATGAAGGAAATGTGTTAGTGACCCCCATCACTCACCTCGCATGAAGAGCAACCAGTCTGAACAGGTGAGCTTCTGCATGTGGTTGTTCTCCACATTCTTGAGGACGCTTTCAAAGTTCTTAATCATGCGGGGAGTGTTCATGCATAGGGAAAATCTCTCCTATTTAGGCTGGTCACTCTTGATGTAAAGAGTGTTAAAAAATGGGAGATGGAGGGGACAGAGCTGGCATGCTTTTCCATTTCTATGCAGATACATCACATTATCTAAACTAAGCAATAGCAATAGCTAGTACATTTCTATACTGCTCATCAGTACACTTAAGCTCTCTCTAAGTGGTTTAAAATGTGTAGGCGAATTGCCCCCAACAAACTGAGTACTCATTTTAGTAACCTCAGAAGAAGCAAGGCTGAGTCAACCCTGAGTCTCTGGCTGATACTGAACTTACAACCTTGTGGTCTGTGAGTGAGTGGCTGCAGTACAGACATTTAACCACTGTGCCACAAGGGCGCTGTCTTTGCAAATCCTGTATTATGGTTCCACATCAGTGGTGCCTGGTGGCTTCAATGTTAGCGGGGTGTGAATATGTTCTGAGGTGTAGTCTGTACCTTAAAGGATCCCCAAATAGGTTTAGCACTTTGGATGTCTTCTTTAAAGTCCAAATAAAAATCCAGACGGGATTCACCAACTTTCTGACATAGTGTGACAAATTAGAGTCCCTTCCAATAACAGAGCCTTCTTCAAAGGGTTAAATGTGGAAGAAGGAACAATTATATTTTAACTAGCCTCAGCATCACAGAGTTGATGAGATAGCAATTGCCCAATGAGACAACCTGCTGGGCAGAAGCAGGAACCTTTGAGATGCTTCTGAGCAGATATTATAAAAAGCCTTAAGCACGACAAGGGCTCCTTGCCTCTGGTTCTCTCTAGAGCAGACCCTGGCGGGTTACAAACGGCCCTCAAGGGGCCGTTTTCCCGCCGCCACCATTCGCTGCGTAGGGAAGCCACAGCGCAGACCGCAAGGCTTCCCTGCGCAGGCAAAAAGGAGCGTCGAAATGCCACTCCTTTTTGGAACACGGAAGTGGCGCCGCGAGGGGTGGAGTGCACCCTCGCGACGTCACTTCCGCCGCGACACGTCTGGACGCACAGCGTCCAATACGTAAAAATGGCGGCACCCATGTGGATGGGCACCGCAAAAAAGTACGTGCTCCGCACGTACTGGGAGGAAGGGCCGTCAGGAAGGTAAGAACCTTCCTAACCCTAATACGGCCCTTCCTAACCCTAGTACGCGCGGAGCGCGTACTTTGTGGCGGTTTATAACCCGCCCATGAGAGGCTTCTAACAAGGGAACATCTGGAGCCAAGAGTTCTTGTTTGGGGAGGTGGGACAATGGAGTCCAGACTCCCAGGTATCCATGAACAGTAAGGACTACAAATTCAATCTAATCTGCAGGCAGAATTGGGAGGCTGCATTAGAAAGTCATGTCAGGGTTTTTAAAATTATTTTTCTTGTCTGAAATGATCTAATCTGCCTGTAACTTGTAATTTCTAATCTGTGACTGAAGGACAGATGTCCTTAGCATAAGCGATATCATTTTTCTATGGAAATTCCTTACTTAGAATAAAGCATTTTCTTTAAAAGTATTCTAAGGGGCTGTGCAAACAGTCCCTAAGGGGTGTTATGCAGCCACCCCTTTACTGGCTGGATCAGGGCTGTGGCCCTGATCTGGCCTCTGGAGGGTGGAAAAAGGAGCCGCAAAATGCAGAGGCATGGCTTTGTGATGCCCTTTTGGTGCTGCATCATCTAGATGCAGTGCCAGGGTTGTGCCATGATGCTGCATGGTATCATGGCGTGAAGGGGCAAAGTCACAGCATCCAGCCTGAGGATGCTCTGCTGTGACTCCACCCATAGGCAGACACTTTGTGCCAGTCTGTATTGGGCCTAACTCTCTCATACTCCTTTTTACACCTAGACCTTCCTCATTGCTGGAAAAGGGAGGAAAGTGTCTCTGCCACATCAGAGACAGAAAATACCAGTGGAATCCCAACAACTTGGGGAGAATTCAAATCAACCAGTAGTGGTGGTAAGAATTTTAAATAGGAGAGGTGGTCTCAAGGAATCCCATCCAGTTCAGGCAGGAGAAGGAGAGGGCCCCAGAGATCCCTAACACATGGGAACCACCAGTCACCACAGTATCTAGCGTTGCATTCCATGAAAGAGATCTTGTATTAGACAAACTTCCCTAGTTCCTTAGCAAAATGGATCTTTCCCCCTACACATTCTCCAGATTCCCCTCACTCCTTTATTGCATTCCAGTAGGGGTGTAACTACAGGGGATGAGCTAAAGGCTTTCCCTTCCAACTAAATTTCCCTTTAGTCCCCAAATTTGTAGCATTGCAGAGATTAAGACATTCAAAATTGTTCACACCTTGAACTCTTATATTTGCTATGTTCACATTCCCGTGATAATTTCACCTGCTCCTTTTCTTTGGCTGTATAAATGGTATTTCTCAGTGCTTCATTGATGTTTTAAATTACCCAATGCTATAACATTTGAGGAATGAAGAAAAATTGAATTGGAGAGGGGGGTCTTTTCACACCCTTCCAATGCCAGCCTGCATAGTGAAAATTGTCTGCACTTCGTTTTGAACAAGGAAGAAAATACTTCAAGTTACAGATTAAAGCTAACATGTAATTAAGGTTGGAAGCTGAAACAGTTAATAGTTCCAATCTCTTCTGTACAAGGACACCAAAGACATTACATTCCAGTTACAGATGGGAAAATACATCAGTTTTGGTTTATTTCACATTCAGCTGTTTAAACCTCAAATTCCTTCCACCCCAAAGATGCAGGTTACAAGTAGGTGAAAACTCTTACAAAACAGAATGAAACACATTCTCCTGCAGTGTCACTGGCAAAACAGAATTAGTAAAGCTGTTACTAGCATGGAGAGGATGTTTTGTCTGCCAGCCATACAGATGTTAAAATGACATATCACTGATAAAAATAACAACAGATAACTGTAATTCTATTACTCAAACAAGGCTGAATATACAGGGATTCACAACAAGCACCAATATTCTACATAGGCTTCTTAGCTATGTATGCATAAATTTAATTATATTAACATTTCCTGGTCTGGCCTCTCTGACCACCTTAAGAACCAGCAACTGGCTTGGATGAAGGAGGTCCATTTGGTTTCTAATCAGGGCACCAGGTAGATGACATTTCTATCTCCATTCTGCCAAGAAGCAAAGCTGCAACAAGGACTTGCAACAAGAATCCTGTTTTTGTTTGAGGGTTCTGCTTCTTTCAAAGGTAGGTTGGAGAGCCATTTATACAGTTTTGCTCAATACAGAGCAGTTACAGATTGGTAGCTTTAGGTTATGAATGTGTAACTGCAATATTAAATACCACCCAATGGCGGGTTACAGACGGGCAGGGGAGGACGTCTTGGAGGTGTATTCAGCTGAATGCGGAGCCTCCAGACGGCCTGCCCCGGGGGCGTGCTTCAGGTGTTGGAGCTTCCACACGGGGGGAAGTGAAGACGCCTCACCTGGGTCCGTTTCGGACCCGTAGCTTCCATACCGCCACCTCGGAGGACGCTGCAAAAAGAGAGGCAGCTTCCGCACGGGCGGCCCAAACCACGGCTTTTTTTTTTCTTTTGCCGCATGAGAGGTGCGCAGCTGCGGCAGTCAGCCAGCAGCCGGCAAGTTCCCTTTTGCCGGCTGCGAAGTGCGCATGTGCAATGTTAAAGGGCCCAGGTCCCTTTAAACTTTTTTCCCCGCCCTGTCCAAGAACAAAGGTGGCCTCCTGCCAGCTGGTGATCAGCTGGTGTTGGCATCCTTGCCCGCTTGCGCATTGCAAGTACCACCACTGGCATCATGGATGCCTCCTCTCCTTTGTTCCCTGTCGTCTTAATGAAGCTGCAATCCACAGCCACAGCTGTCGCCGCTGCCACCGCCGTCTTCCCCGCCTCCTCTGCCCCCTCCGCCTCCATTGCCGCTGCAATGGAGGTCCCATCATCCACCACCATGACAGCTGTAGACTTGGATGACAGCAGCAGTGATGATGATGATGGCACAGAACAGCGAACGGCAGCGGCTGCCATAGCGCTTCATATGGCTACTGTTGGCGGTGCCATGGCCCTGGCCAGAGTGGCACATCTCCGCCGATGCTGGCAGGTCCCTGCATCGCAAGACTTGTGGGACAACTTTGTCTCAACCATATGGTCTGACGAGCAATGGAGGCATTTCTTCCGAATGCCCCGTGCCCTCTTCCACAGGCTAGTGGGCATTCTGCGCCCAGAACTGGAGAAGGCAGACACAGTGATGAGGAAAGCCATCCCGGTGGAGAAGAGAGTGGCCATTGGTGTCTTTGCACTGGCACACAAATCCACCTATATTGTGACGGCGGCGCTGTTTGGGACTGGCGTTGCCACCGTGGGGGAGATCGTGGTGGAGTTTGCCCTGGCCATGGAGAAACTGCTGCTGTCAAGGACCGTGTACCTGGGGAACCCACGCGAGGTAGGGACAGCCACACCACCTTCCCTTTAATCTTTGGCAGCCCTGTGGTATTCTGTGTCAAGTGTCACCCCCTCACTGTACATTTGCTGCTCTTGCTATGGTGCAGTTGCGCATGTGTAATAGAGTTGTCATCTCAATTCCTCTGTTTCTCTCCCTTCCTTTCCCCCACAGATTATGGATGCTTTTGGTCACCGCGACTTTCCACAAGTGGTTGGCCTCATGGACAGGTGCCACTGCCTGATCATACCACCCTTGGGGCTGAGGAATGCCTATGTCAACAGAAGGGGCTCCTATTCTGTCATCCTGCAAGGGACATGTGACCACACAGGAAGATTTGTGGACGTGGAGCTTGGGTGGCATGGGTCAGCACACGATGCCAGGGTGGCACGGAATTCTCTCATCTACGAGGCCATGGAGGCTGGCATCTATGTGCCAGGGAACCCCAGCATCAACATCAGAGGCCAGCAGATCGGGCCCCTGATACTGGCTGACTCTGCCTACCCGATTCGGAAATGGCTCATGACACCCTTTAAGACCCCCCACACTCCCAGACAGAAGCTCTTCAACAAGAAGTTGAATCGCGTGAGGGGCGCCGTGGAGAGGTCGTTTGGCAGATTGAAGGCGAGATTGCGCTGTCTCACTGCCCCACTCCTGGTGGCAGAGGAGAACGTGGTGCCCATCCTGGTATCATGTGTCATTCTGCACAACATCTGTGAGACCAAGGGCAGGGTCCTGGATGAGGGCATGCGATATAGGCGCCATTTTGTGCTGCCCACCCCGGCACCAATCAGGAGGGATGAAGAGGATGCCAAGAAGGCAGCAGGGGAGGCTGTGAGGAATGCCCTGGCAGATTTTTTTCTGACAAGGAGAATCTGAAGGATGGCTCCTGTGCCATCATCTGTGATGTCAGAGTGCATTGTACTGTAATAGCATAAGCACATGAATAAATGTATCCCATTATCCACAGTTTGAGTCTGCCTATCATTCCTGATCTGTGCTGTGGGCATGTTTTGCCACGTGCCTGAGGGGGACACACACAAACACACACACACAAAAGGTCTCCTGGCGTCTGTTTTCCTGGGACAAAAAGATACATCAGCTCCAACTGCCAATTGCCCCTTTGACAATGTATCAATCCCCCTCAAATTCAAGCTTTCCTAATGGCCCATTTGAATGTATCAATAGGGCACCCAGAGGGCATCTATTGGGGGAGAGATTCAAACTGCTCCTCTGAAAACTTTCATTGGCCTAGGACCACCTTGGCCTAACGGCCCAGAGCCGCACGTGCCCATATATACCCGTGCGCAACTGTGCAAGACCCCAGGACGGCGATCAACATGGCAGAGCCACGCAGGAGGGTCCCGGTCCGAATCGCTTATTGGACCGATGAGGAGGTCGGTATCCTCCTAGACTCCCTGATGCCACAGGCAGCTGCGAGAAGGGTGATGGCTAGCACCAACAGGCCCAACCGGGGGCATTTTCTCGAGGCATCTCATGCCCTCCGAAACCAAGGGTTTCAAAGAACGCTGCACCAATGCAGAGTGAAGTTTAAAACTCTGAAGGCAGCGTTCTTTGAAACCCTGGAGGATTTCGGAGAGGCGCCCCCGGTTGACAGGCAGCCACCATTCTTCTCGTGGCTGAAGGACCTGTGGATCAGGGGAGATCGGCCCAGACCAGAAGATCGCCGTCCTCCAGGTAAGCCAGAGCTCTTGCCATGCCCTGTCCTCCCCTCCTTGACCCTTCCCTTGCCCTTCTGTCCATCCTGCATGGTGCCAATGCCATCCCTCCTCTTCCCTTCTGCAGGCGTGCGGCCGAGGCGGAGGCGGAGGGAGGGAGGGCACCCTGCCAGGTCTCCCTCTCCACCATCCTCGGGGGACGAGGATGTCCCCGAGGGTGGGCCACAGCCAGGACCAGCTGCTGTGGCCCCTCCGCAGCCAGAGCAGGCTCCTCTGGCGGAAGGTAGGTCCCCAGGGTGAGGGGTGGGGGTTGCCTGCCTGCAGCCCCCACGACACTTGTGCCCTCATCTGCCATGACAGCATGGTAACTTGGGCCTTTCCTTCCCCTTTTGCAGGGCTTCATGTCCTTGCTGCTGCCGCCGTCACACAGGAAGAGGAACCTGGGCCGAGCCGCCGCCTGCCAGGAGAGCCAGGGCACTTGGCCCTCGATGCCAGTGCCCTGGATTGTGTCCTCCAAGCCCGGCAGCAAGGTAAGTGTAGAGGTGAACCCAGGGAAGGGAGTGGGGGCACCCAGAAACCCTGCCTGTGGGAGTGGGTGATGGGCTCCACAGGCTGATCCTAACCATCCTCTTTCTTTTCCCCCCACAGAGAACCGGACGGAGAGGAGGTTCGCTGCCATTGAGGAGAAGGTGGACAAGCTGGCGGAGAGAGTCTCCTCCATGGAGGAGACTCTGCGAGAGATCCTCCGCCGGCTTCCCGCCCCACCGCCTCCTCCCCCTCCCTGAAGCAGCTTCCCTCTCCTGCCCCCTCTGCCATCCCCCCTTCACCACCCCCTTCACCCTCCCCCTTGTAAATATTGTAAATATGTACATAGAAATCGTTTTGTTATTGTTAATAAAAAAGTTTATTTTTTAAAAAAAATTGTGTGGTTAATTATGCGCAACTGCGGCAGTGTGGCTGTGAGTGTGAATGAGACAGCTTAGGCGCAACTGTGCAGTCTAAAGCTAGGCAGGAGTGCTGTGAGGTAGCAGTCTCCAAACTCTGTCCTTCCAGGCATTTGGACTTCATGTCCCAGAATCCCAGACCACAGGGCAAGGTGGCTGGGGATTCTGGGAGATGAAGTCCAAACGCCTGGAAGGACAGAGTTTGGAGATTGCTGCTTTGGGAACCAGTGAGCCAGGCATGGTGGGAGGAGAGAACAGGAAGGGTAGAACAGAGTAGATAGGGCTGGGAGGGAACACATGCCCTGGGAGGCGAAATGATGTCTTTATGGGACATCATGGAACCTAGTGCCTTGTCAGTGCTCCCTGCCCCTTGATCCCAGGCCCCCTCTAGTTGCCCTTTGCCTTTGGGGGCGGGGTGTGGGCGGTGGGACTGCCACTGACTGACTGAAGAGGCTGGAGGATGGGCCAGCCAGAGGCTGCTGAGCCGGTTCCACCTCCATGGCAACTGCCTGCTCCTCAGCTGGAGGGATTGCTCTTGCTGGGGGCTCCTGTGGCCCTACTTCTTCCTCCACGACCCTGGGGACAGCCCTGGCTCTTCCACCTCTTGCTGGGGGCTCCTGCTGCTCAACCCCTTCCTCCACGACCCTGGGGACAGCAGCCCTGCCTCTTCCACCCTGCTCCCTACGTACCCTTCTGCGTCTCGGGCCACCCTGCCCTCCCCTCATGACCTCCAGCATTTGCCCCATCAGAACAGTCTGCGCTTCCAAGGTGGTGTTGAGTCGCCTCTGCTCCTGGACTGTGGTCTCATGATGTTGGTCTGACCTCTCTATTGCTGTCTCCTGGTTCTGAACGCCCCTCAGTTGAACTTCCAGTGTTCTCTCTTGAAATCCCAGTGCCCTCTCTTGAAATCCCAGTGCCCTTTCCATGAGCTCCCTGCGGGACTGTCTGCCCCTCTCCCTTTCATCACAGGCTCGCTGCCCCTGCTGCATCAGTGCTGTCATGTTCTCTTCTGAGGAAGCCTTGAGCAGATCCACAGCTGCCACAGTTCTAGTAGCTGCTGACGGACGCACCCTTTTCTTCTTGGTGGCAAGGCGCTCCTCTGCTGACATGGCAGCTATCGGATTAGCTGGAGGAGGTTCTCCTTCTCCTTCTCCTTCTTGTTCTGCTTCAGTTCGTCCTCCTACTATGGGACATACAAGCAGAGAGTCATAGAAGCCTACAGTTAGTAGAGACCCTGAGGGCCATCTAGTCCAACCCCATTCTGCCATGCAGGAACTCTCACTCAAAGCTTTGGCAAAGGGTAGAGCTTCAAACTAAGGGCGTTGGGAAAGGAGAGATTTACATGCAAGGGAGGGGTGCCTTAGGAATGTGGGACACATGCAGCACATGGCCATGCCAGGGACACTCACAATCCTACTTGCACAGCAACCTTGCAAACATACCAGCACAGTAAGCAGTGAAAGAGACATGCCACAATTGCGCAGTTGAGCCATGCAGTTATAAACATAAATATAGGGTTTACCTTGCATACTCTCTTCGGTCTCACTGCCATCGCTGGCGGGTGCACTGGCTCGGGAGACAGGTGAGCGGTCACGGTAGCTGCTGGTCGTGGAAGAGGATCCAGCACGAGATGGTGGTCTCCTTCTGGAGCTCCCGGCCTCAGCAGACATTCGTCTGAGCAGGGCGCGGGGGTCCAGAGGTCTCTGGCTGCTGGAGGAATCACCTGAGTCGGGGTGTTCCTCCTCCTCCTCCTCCTCCTGCTCCTCATCTATATGACAAGGGACAAGGGTCATCTCTGGCCTGTGCCCACCCTGGGGCCACATCTTCCCCTTGTCCCATTTCCCCCTCCCTTCCCCCCAGGGGCCCTGGCACATCTTACCCTGACGGGGCATCAAAAGGTCTTGGGCACATTCAAGCTCCGGGGTCTCCTCCTGCTCCTCCTCCACCACCACAGGCTCGGCTCTGGCTGGCTGGCCCGCCGGGACCCTCACGTGCTCCCCACTGGTGGCTAGTCTGTGGGGTCTGATGCTTCCATCACTTTTGATGAAAGCATGCAGCTCCTTGTAAAAGGGCGGGGGGGCGCCCTTTGTAGTACCTCTGGCCAGGGCGTCTCTGTATTGTTTGTATTGAGATTTCAGCGACTTGCATTTTCGGCGACACTCCTCCAAAGTTCTGTTGTGGCCCTTGACTCTCATGGCTTCTTCCACTTCTCGATATGTGTCAGCATTCAGGTAGGACTGCTCCAGTTTCTGCAAAATGTTTGGCTGGGACCATATAGCTATGAGGTCAGCCGTCTCAGTATGAGACCAAGATGTCCCCCTGCCTTTTTTCGGGGTGCTGGTGGATGGCTGTGCCATCCTGCCTGGTGGCAAAGGGGAGTCGCCACACAGTTGTGCCAGGAGCAGCCGAACTGTGCCCGTTCCCAGGTGAAAATGGCGCAGGAATGTGTGTAGGGGGTCACTTTAAATTCCAAACTTTCCCTTATCACTTTCTACAACCAAAACATCCGCCGGCAAAACTTACAACTTCCCGCGGTTCTACCAACGCATGCGCACAAGTGGCTCTAGGGTTAGGGTTACGAGGCTTAAAATGCGCCGCAGCTGTGCCTCAGCTTCCACAGCTGCATGGCAGCGGACGTTGCAATTAAAGCTTGACTGCAAACCACGCATGTCCCGGGAACCCGACCCATTATGCGACGCAGCTGACACGGAGCTTTTAAACCGGCAACTTATATTTGCGGCGTAGCAATTCTGACGTATCGGTGCAGGGGCTTACAGACAGAGATGCGCAGGTACGCCGCAAATCAAAAAGAAGCGGAAAAAAGCAGCACCTTTTTAATGCCGCTTCTTCCCGCTTGGGGCGTGCAGGGGGCGTGTTCATGACGGCATTCAGGTAAGGCCCGTCTGAAGGCTCTACCTTCATGACGTCATGAGTACATCCCTTTTTGCCCGTCTGTAACCCACCAATATTGTTAATAGACAAGTACACAGTGCTCTTGAATACTTAAATGAAACAAGATTCTTGTACATTCATAGTTCCAGACCTTCTAGATATCATCCAGTATATAGCTGTAATTTGAACCAGGATTTGAAAAAGCTACCTTTCGAACTACGTATATGAAAATCCCCAAGCCTGCATATTTGGTGACTTTAATAATAATAATAATAATAATAATAATAATATTTTATTTCTATACCGCTGTTCCAAAGATCACAGCAGTGTACAACAAGGATAAAAATAGATAAAAACATCACAACCCCACACCCCAACAATATTAAAAATAGCAATAAAAAACAATTACAAACAACAACGTCCATACAAGTGGCTGTGTAGAATGGAATACAGCAAAACATTGTGAAGGGGAAGAGCATAGCACCAAGACTCATGGAGGGAAAGCCTGGCGGAATAAATAAATCTTCAGGTTCTTCTTGAAGACATCAAGGGAGGTGAAAGTACGGAGCTCATTGGGGAGGGAATTCCAGAGCTGTGGGGCTGCAACAGAAAAGGCCCTCCGAGATGAAACATATCTAGCATCTGGAACTCTTAAAAGATGTCTCTCACCCGATCTGAGAGTGCGGGGCGGATTGTATGGGGAGAGGCGGTCCTCCAAGTACCCTGGGCCCAAGCCATTTAGGGCTTTATAGGTGATAACCAACACCTTGTATTCAGCCCGGAAGCGAATAGGCTTTGTTGGTAGAAGAGCATCAGAGCTGTAGTGTAAAAAGAATCACTGTTTCCAAGTTTGAAATTCAGTAAGTGGTGAAGAAAAGGGTATCTTGCCATGAAAGGGTTACAAAACCTGGTGTTTGGAATGAACAGAACTTATTTTATAGTTTTGTCTCTTTCTAATTCAGTCTTGGATCACTCATGGAAATACAGCTTGTGGTTGAAATTGATGCCAAGTTTCTGAAATTGAATAACAGTCCTAGAAGTCAGCAAAATTCAATGCACTTTGATAAATCTGGCCTCACACTGAGAAGTCATTACAGTAAAAGCCAAATTAATTAAAGCCGCAAGCAATCTGGCTCTAACATTGGTTAAGACATTTGCTGGTTTTATTAAAGGAAATTTAAAAGTCAAGGAATTTTCTGGCCAGACCACAAGGAAGTATTTTTTTAAGCCAACACTATTCTGTATATCTGAAAACATAAATGAAGTGTTCCCCATGCAGATATTTTGCCTATGCAGAGAGAATTTTCATAGGTTCCATGCTAATCAATATGAAACAACCAGTCTTTTAAGAGCACATAATATAACTGTGCATACTTTTTTTAGAGTAAAGCAATAGAACAACTTTTTAGCCCATCTTTATGTTCAAATCTTGTTCTGTCTGCAGAGCAATGATCCTGGTATGAAACTTTAGTGCACTACTGGATTATGATTCCTGGTATTCCACCCAAATCACCCCACCCTAATCATAACTATGAGTAATCTGATGGCAAGTAGTGGTATCAAACACATGGAATTCCTCAGAAAGGCTTATCTATAATGGTTCAAGCACTGTTAGTATGTGAACAAGTGACCACCATGTAGTTGTAGGATTAGTAATAGTTGCTATCTCAATTCCACAGTCAACAAGGTGTTACTAACTGAAGATTTGGATCATCAATAATTTGGATTCTGTCCTAGAATCTAGGGATTAGTGAGGTATTGGATAATATGAAAAATTTCAAGTAGTGTCACTTTTTGTAATTGTGTTACTGTAATCCAGTTAATGATGTTTTCATTCAGATTTTTGCCTGGGAGGCCGCCACTACAAGAAAAACAGGAGCCTGCAATATGGAGGAAAGGCCACAACTTAATTAAGCAACCAGCTAGCAAAGTAGGGTTGGCCCAAAGCATGAGGTCTGGATCTGGATCATCATACAACCCGCTGTTGTATGATGAACCATAATACCTGGTAATGGCCAGGCTTCGGGATGGCCTAGGGCTAAGGGAATGCCATATATCCGTCCATGCAACCATCCGATCACATGTATTTAATCCAGCCCCTAGTCACCAGGAGACGCTGTCACGCTGTGGCCCCTGCAATGGCCACAACGCATGCCCTCAGCGCTCCCATGTCCCAAAGGGACTCCCGAACCAGTGCTACACAGCCCTGGAAACCACGCCCACCAGATCCACGACCTATGCTGCTGCCCCTGAAGTTTGAAGTTGTGACATGAAAAACCACGCACCCAGGGTGGGTGGGTGAGCCAAGCAGCAGATGGCATCGAGCAGCAGATGGCACCGAGCAGCAATAGCAGAGAGCAGCAAAATGGCTCCAAGCAGGAAGCCACGTGGCCTTAAATAAGCCAGTATGTGGGAGGAACCAGGAGGGAAGTCGCCCTGCCCCCAAGGCCAGTCGACGAATCGGCCACCCTGGAGGTCCTGGGGAGACCATAGAGAGGGACCCCATGCCTCCCGGAGAGGCCTCAGGACGCGGATGTCCCTCCCATTTCCACCCTGGCCACCAATCCCAGGCCTGAGCACCCCAGCAAGGCACACTGGGGTGTGACTAAGCCCGTTCTCAGCCTTGCAGCGGCAAAGCTCCCGGCGGTAACACAGCCTGCCCGATGAATCGGGTGGCCGCATTTTGTCAGTGCATTTAGGGTTGCTCCTTTAACACTACCACCACTGAAACCACAGTTTTATTTTTCCATAGGTGTTGAATTTCAGTTTGCAGGCCTTGATCCTTCATACTTTCCTCCTCCTCTTCCTCTTATGCAATGTTCCACTTCTTTACAAAAAGTTTTTTGTAACAGAATCTAATAAACAATTCAGACTGACAACACTAATCCACATTATTGAAATACTAGATTACATTACACAACTACGAAACTTAAAAATCCAATCTATAAATTTTATTTTGTTTTGTTTTTATTTTATATATATTTAACTTCTAAGGAATAAGTGAAGTTTGCTGCACTGGTGGCTCATAATCCAAGTAGAGAGTGACTCATCCTGACATTTTGGGGAAAGACATCCTCCCTACAGCTCCCCCTGGTTTGGTGAAAGTCTTCAAGTACAGTACTATCAGAACAACACAAAAGATAACCACATAGGTGATGGAGGTGGGTGATATAGGCCTGTTACAGACAGGCCAAAATAAAGCTGCTTCGAGTCACTTTGGAGGTATGGTATTTCCATGATGCATGCATCCTAAGAGTCCAAAAGCTGCACCAAAGCCACGCTCCAGTCTTAAGGATTGGAGTGCAGTTTTGGTGTAGCTTCCAGACTCTTAGAACTCATGCATCATTGAAATACCATACTTCCAAAGTGACTCGAAGCAGCTTTATTTTGGCCTGTCTGTAACAGGCCATAGTTTTATTGAGGAGCTGAATTCTGAAACATTTAAGGATTTAAAGATAATCACCAGCACCATGAAGTCCACCTGCAAATTAACTGGTACTCAATGAACTTTATACAATAAAGGGACCACATGTTTGCACCAAGAGATGTTTTCTGAGTAGATTTCAAGTTAGCCCTTGGTAGAGCATATTGCAGTGTTCTGACTGTGATGTAATTAATGTGTGTGTCACCATAGCCAGTCTGCCTGTATCAGGAAAGAGCACTGCTGGCACACTATTTTAATCTGAACAAAAGGACTCCTAGCCAAATACTCCACCTAAATATCTGGTAACCTCTGGTGGGTGTCGTATTGACAGGCCAACAAATCCACATTGTAATAATTAAAAGTGACTCGTTTAAGGTTCTTTACTATAACAATAACCAATTACATTTGGAGGATTCTTGGAATGGTGATTGCAGCTAATTTATTTTTATTGGTAACTTTCCAAGCTCTGCATTTGCTAAAACTGATGAACTACCTGGTAAAAGCAGTTCCAGAATCAGAGCACTTCTGACTATGGGCCTCTGGTCATCTGGAGGCAGAGGGGGTGGGAATGGAGAAAGGCTTTGAGGTATAATATTTGAGATATTATCTCTCATGTTTCTGATTAAAAATACTGAAGGCAAACCTGGAAATTCAAGTGGTGATTATAAATATCATCAAATTAAATATCTGAATAGCTGGGCAAATAAACAAGCTCTATTGACTATCATGGATATAATGTGGTCTCTGTGTTATGTTTCAATGCAACAAATAATTGTTTTTTTTAATTAAAATACTCATATAGGCTTATTATACAGGAGTGCTCTCATTCATCAGGCATTATGATTGGAGGTTTTCTCCTTTCAAGTGAGTCACTGTCTACTTCAAAGGATTCTCTGTCCATTCTATGTTTTGAAAGCTGATGTGAAGGGTTCACATTCTTTCTTAAGAGGATAAAAAAGCAATTTACCTATTGAACTATGACAAATCCTATAAAAGGAATAACATCAGACTCTAAAAAAAAGATGATAGTCAAGTAACCAATTCACTATCTTTTAAAGCTGTAGATTAATAGATTATGCCAGGTATCTTGCATGCAATTTTTAAGGAGTTTCAAACACAAAGATTTCCTCTGCTCTCTGATGTACTTGCTGGCTTCTAGTCCATTCACACTATTGTCTCTTGGTTGCAGCATCCTCCAAATGGTAGGGCTCAACTTCTGAGGTGGGGACCCTTCTCTATTGCTTGTCAGCTCTTCAGGCACTTGATGACTTATCATGGTCATCAGTTATTGGTTTCGTAATTGAAACCATGCACAAATGTTAGGTTAGTTAAGGGTCACTTTATTGACCTATTTACAATGGGCTGGAGCAGATGTGCAGGGAAGAGCAGCTTGAGTCTGCTCTGGCCAGAAGCAGGTCTGAACCCCACTGACTACACAGGCCACTCCCAAGGTGGGCTGTTAATACAGGGGCAACAGGAGTTGGATTATCTGAGTTGATTTTTGCTCCACTTCAAAGGACCAGAGTGCAGCTTCAGCATGGCTTCTGGCTACTTTGGAGACATGCGTCATCTAATCAGCACACCTCCAAAGTGGCCAGAAGCCTCTTCTTTCTGTTCATCTGTTTCACCGTAATGTAATGTTCCTGGAAAAAGCAACAGAGGGAGCAACCTGGTGTGCATTGAGCTGTGGCCAGTTGTCATCTCATGACTACATCTGCAACCTTCCCCAGGGAGCATTAACTGGGTTGCTCCCCAGCCAGATTTCTGCTGAAAGGCAAATCTGGGTGCTCCCACTCAAGATAGGGGACTTTACAAGTGAGAGCAAACCCCAGACCAGCCTCAAGGGCATAGTCTTTCCCTGCTCACAGGCCACAGGACCCTAGCAAGGCAGTTCCAGAGTTTTGCCCTACACCAAAGGGGTGCCAAAGGTGTATACTCAACTCTTGAATTCTCCTCCTCTACCTGCCAGCTGTAGGCCTAACTACTGAAATCACTCTTAGCCATTTCCCCCAGCTTCCCTCAGCTACAGTGTGGGATAGGCAAAAAACAAACAAACAAACAAACAAACAAAACCCTAAGTAAAAGGGTGGATAAAATTCCTACCCAGTTCTGAAGTGAACAGCAATGCTCACACTGTGCTCAGGGTGGAAGGACAGGTCATGCTGTAAAACTTTGCAAATAGGCACATGGAAAGGCAGCCAAGCCTAATATTACAAGCTGCTCTGCCCCTTGCATGTGATGTCAAGGCACATTGTGTAGAATGTAAGGGATTCTGGTCTGCTGCACATGGTGGCCATCAAAGTAGCCCCCTCCTTTGCAGTATCGGCTGCTGGCTACTTCACGGGTTCAGGACCTCATAATCATTGTATGATTATGTATTGTATGCACCTGGCCTCACCTCCTCCTTGGAGAAGTACAGTCTAACTGGAGGTAGGGGGAGGATGAAAGGAGGATGAAGCCACACACTCATTCTTTCTGTTCAGCTTCACACAACAGAGAACAGAGGAGAAGGGTATTCCTGAAGAAGACTTGTGTATAACACATTTTGGCCTAAATTCTTTTTTAAAAAATCCAGATCAGAGTAGAGCTATAGTACATTAGAGTAGAGTTGAATCCCTTAGGTTTATTTAAGTGTTGACTCACCATTCAACAATTTATTGAATGGGTCTGCTCTGACTGGGACTAATAAGAAGTCGGCTCTTGTTTAATTCATCTCCATGTTATGCACATGCTGCTGTCCAACACACCCAGAGCTAATACAACCTGTCAGATTGTAGAAAAGTCATATATGTTTTAGCTAATTGTAGAATTAGTGTAACATAAATGAATTTTCCCATCTAGTTTTAAATAGTATTTTAAAAATTTTTGCAAAAAATGTTCAGTTGAATTTTGAAATCACCAAATGGAAGAAGATCCAGGCAAATATTTTGTCTACAACTTTGACCTCTCTTTATGTGCCACTGATTTAATGAAGCTTATGGTAAATGGAGATTACAGATCTCAACCATGTCCACTATTTCAGCTTATTTTTATTTTATGAATGCAATATATTGATGTTCCATAAGTTCTTCACTTGACTTACTTCTCCCTTTGAAAGAGTTTTATTACTGTTATGTTCAAAATCACCTATGTTTCTTTCTTTTTTTACAGGAGAGTCCCAGCGGCATCACTAGAGGGGTGCAGGGTGTGTGTGGTCCATACAAGGTGACACCCCAGAAGAGGGCTAACACCCAGTCAGGTCCTCCTCCCACTGCAGGGTGAAAAGGGCTGAGCACACTCTTCCTCGATTCACTACAGAGGTGGAAGACTTGTCAAAAGGAGGCCGCCACAGCAGGAGTGAAGGAGAAGCCTGAATATAGCTTTCCCAGCTTTACTCCTCATGAGGAGGCCTTCATTGTAGTGGTGAAGGATAGGTGTGAGCACATCCCTTCTAGTTTTGCCACAGTGAAAGTGAGGCCTGAGTGCACCTTTTGTCCTGAGTGCACCATGCCTGTCCTCTGGCAGCTTCCAACCCCATACCGGGTGATGCCAGGGATAGGTATGCCATCAGAAACTTCCCTTATGTTCACACTATTTTTGTAATATACGTTAGAACTTTGCATTATACTTACAGCTTCTGAAAACATAGTTGTAAAATATGTAAACTCAAGTTTAAAAAAGACATTTTTTTTCCATTCTACAAAAGAAGTGTTTGGGAGTCATGCAAACAGGCTAATTTTAAAAGATTCCTGTGGCTAATTGATAAACATCAGTAAAAGTTTTTTTAAGTTAATGGCCTGACTCTTTTTGGTAGTTCCAGCTAGAGTATGCTGAATCAATAGATTTTTCATAACTGTTGACAATAATTGATTCAACGGGTGTTCTCATTTTAAGACTATGGCTGCATGTGCACTGCAGAAATAATGCACAGCTTTAACTGCCATAGCACAATGCTATGGAATTCTGGGATTTGTAGTTTTGTGCAATATTTAGCCTTCTCTGTCAGAAAACTCTGGTACCACAATAAACTACAAATCCCATGATTTCATGGGATGGGACTATGACTGTTAAAGTGGTGTGACAGTTAAACTGAATTATTTATACAGTGAAGATGCAACCTAAATCAGATAAAATTCAGTCCAATATTTACCTTATAAACTGTTATATGTTGAGTGATAAAAATATTTATGGTATCCAGTGTCAATGTAAGTAATTTATCTCTGATTAGAGCAAGGATATCCACTCCCAAGACCAAGCAACTGAACCTGACCATTGTATACCACAATTAGATATAAGACACATTGTGTAAATTCCCTGCTGCACCATTATGTCCAAATGATTATTTATGCATTCATTTGTATACCATATTCATGGAGTGGAATAGAATAGTAGTTGCTCCAGTCTCCAACAACCATGCATCCCATCTCGAAGATCCAAAATGCATTGTCTGAAATTATGTAAGGGCATCTATATACATAGCACTATATCTGGCATACATCATTCCAGTCTCTTGCTTACACATATCATTGGGAATGGAGCCCAGGGCTAACTTTGAGGAAGGGTAACAGGGGCCCTCTTTTCCCTTTCCATGGGCATGTAATACACATAACCCATGAAAAGTCCTCAGCTGAAACAAGCAAGTTATACAAATGCACAATGCAAGGGAAACCATGTTAATCTCTAACAACTATGCATTGAATGTGTGCAAGCTGGTCCCTACCCATAAGGTCAGACTAAAGGGGAAGAAGAAACAATTTACACATGGAGTGTCCACCCATGACCCTTGACTATCTTATTAATCTTTTTCCTTGACATTTTTCTAGTTCTTTTTTCCCTCTTTGCACCTCCCATTTATTGGTCACTGCTTTTGCTTGGTCTCTCCATGTTATTTTCCCCCCTCTTGCTAGTGATAACAACAGTCAGAGAAGAAACCAGCTCTTCCCATGAACTTTTTGTTCTGTGCTGGAGCTTTCATTACTCTTTTCAGCATCTCTAGGGCCCTTTATAATAAATGACTGCTCCCGAAGTCTTCATACCTCATCCATCTTGTCTCTTGTCATGTAGTGTTTAAAAGTCCTTGGTTTAAAATCTATCTCACTTGCTTCCTCTTCTTTTCATACAGACAGATCTGGAATAAGGATAAGAGCAAAAATTACAGCTGCACCAATGACTGTTATGAATAGTGTCTGAAACTAGCAAGATAGAAATTTGATATGAAAGTTGGAGTGCCCTGCATTTGCAGAAGGACGAGGGGAGAAGAAGGGGAAGGGGAGGTGGTAGCATCCTTCTGTCAAAATTTAAGAAACAAATGATGAAAGAATATGTCTTTATTTTTTCATCTATAGCAATTTTCTTACCACAGCACTGCTCCTTCCCAATACACACAAGTAACAAAGAATTATTTACAGTTCAAAAAAGAAAACCAAGAAGAATCCTCACCAATGATCTCAAAAGGCCCTTAGTAAGTGTTGGAGAAGGAGTTAATTATCTCTGAAATGGCCAAATAATATACAGCTTCTGAAGACGAAAAGATTCTAGCCACTTGGAATGGAGAATGATTAATAATTAGGAGGTGACACTCTGAGGATTGATCATACACTATTGTGCACTAGAAGGATAATGACAAGCAAAAAGCAACATCCTAATTGATTTTTTGAGTCAAGGTAATAGTAATGGCTTTGCAGGGACAGCCTTACTTTCCCAGAAAAGAAAGTCCCCAATGTGCCATAGTCACACGAATTGCAGCAGCAGCAAAGAAACTTGTGCTTTGGAGTGGGACGGGGGAATTGCCATAGATTCACACCAACAAATATACTTTATTTTTTAGTCCAGTTTAAATTATTTACATGTTCATGAGGAAACAAATATTCTCAACTTCAACCAGAAAGGGTATCCAGAAAATTCCAACAACAAAAATTGCAAAAAAATAAGTGGTAATTTTGATACATCTTTTTCATCAGCAGTATTGACAGCAAAATGTGAGTATTTTTGTGGGGTAGGGAGGAAGTAACACATTTGTATTGTATTTTCCACAAAGCCAATTTTTAATGCCTAAAAATATTCACAAAACCCTTGGAAAAAAGTTTAAAATGTGAAAAACCATTAAAATTGTGTCAATGTCTCATGAAGCTGCTCATTTGGAGAATAACATTTTGATTTCCCCCCCACATGCAGTAATGATATAAGGAAAAATTCACATCTCTATTTCATATTCACTGTAATGGTGAAAATATAGTGTCTGCATGTCTGTAGCAACCATGGCGGGATACAAACCGCCGCTTTGCGGCGGTCCCCCGTCGGCGCTGTTTGCTCCGCGCAGGAGCCGCAGCAGCCAAACCGCGCGGCTCCCGCGCGGAGCAAAAAAGAAGCTCCATTTCGGAGCTTCTTTTTGCGGCGCCACCATGACGTCGCGAGGCGCCTGGCGCGGACTCGCAACATCATAGGCGCCGCGACACGTCTGGACGCTGTGCGTCCAGTACGTAAAGATGGCGGCGCCCATGTAGAAGGGGCACCGCCATCTTGTACGTATAGGATACGTACTAGGGTTAGGGGGGTGCGGAAGCACCGCCCCTTCCTAACCCTAGTACGTATCCTATACGTACTAAATGGTGGTGTGTATCCCGCCCATAATTCTTCAGGAAACCATACTAGATGTCTCAACATTTGACAGAGTGGTTTGGTTGTTGTTCAAATCACAGCTGCACTGGATTGGGGCTGCAGCAACTGCACACCGCGGCTCCAATCTGGCCTTTCCAGGGTGCAAAAAGGAGCTGAAAAAAGAGGCTCCTTTTTGTGCCATGGAAATGGCTCAATAGCAGTGGCGCTGTGGCTTTAAGGCACTCCTTTGGCTCTGCATTGTGTAAATGTAGCATCAGAAGAGCACCATGATACAGCATGCCATCTGGAGCATTGTGTGGTGTCACATTGCCATGGGGCAGAGTCAGGACATGTGTCGTATGGATGCCATGCCCTGACTCTGCCCCAGGCCAGCCTTAATGGCCGGTCTGCACAGTTCATTATTGGGATGGCCTTGGAGCTAACTGCTCAGAAAACCCTAATCTTCTGAAAATTCCACTTGTCCTTTAAAGATAAATGCCTTGAACATACAGTGGGACCTTGGCATTCACAAATTTAAGCATCTGTGGAGAGAAAGCCTTCATTGTCCCCAATGGTGGCACGTGCACATAGCCACACCATGATTAGGGACAGCCCCCCTTGTCCCCAGCAGCAGCTCATGCATACAGCTGCACCAGCATTAAGTCTGCCTGAAGTCTCATTGTCCCTAATGGTGGCACGGCCACATGTACACACTGCCACTGGGGACAATGGGACTAGTGCATCTGTGGATTTTGGTATTTGAGGAGGGGCCCAGAATAGATCCCTTGTTGATATTGATGTTCCACTGTATAACACTGTCTTTCCTTAAAGCATCAATACATTTGAAAAGTCAATACAATCTGTTTGATTCACTTTGCAAATATAGTTGCTTCTTTTAGGAAATGACATGTATGTGACCACAAGATACAGTTGTAATGGAACCTATTACAGTTCCAGTGGCAGTTGACAGTTGACACTTGCATTATGGAATGTTGGTACTGTCAGTCCTTCTGAGAGAGAGTGTTAGTTATAACAGTTGGTGTTAGAGTAACTGCCTCTCTGTTTTGTTGTTATGGTTGTTTGGTTGGCAAACAAACATTTATTGATGTAACTTATTTATTAAAGCCCTTGTGTAGAGTGAAGGCTTGAAGTGCTCTTGTCATTATTTCTCAAGCTGGGAGCCAAAGGCTGTTTGCAGTGCTGAAGGAATATTTTCCTTCTTGGCCTGAATACCTTTGCAGACATCTCTTCAGATTCCTTCTCCCTGGCGTCCTGTCGACGTGGTTCAACTCTGTAGATGGTCGTGGTGGACGCAGCGCGTCTTTCCATGCCCTAACAACTTCACCATCGCAAAGGACTGCGTAATAAATATGTGTAACATCACAAATTAATATTTTTATTATTATTTCTTTTGTATAAATCATAACCGCAGAAATTTCAGAAACAACACTGTCATTCTAGAAACTGCTTTTTTGCCTCTCTCCTCCAACCCACCTAACATCTCAGTTTTAAAGGAAACTGGAAAATATCTGCAAACAAGTATCTTCTTTAGAGAGGGGGGGAGGGAAGAAGAAGAAGAAGAAGAAGAAGAAGATTTTTCCTATCATGTGATTTCTCCTATTATGTCATTTCTCCCCAGGCTTCTCTTAACAGCATCAGGAACAGGCAGACCAAAATTACTACTCTTTGAATGGTATGAGAACACCTCTCAGAGTGCCTTGACTTCCCACAGTGCCCATCAGTGGGATTTAAAGATTACTGCAGTAATCAGTGATTAATGCATTATGTCTGCCAGTGAGGGTATAAAAATGGCCAGGTGAAATAAGTACTTGGAAAAGTTACTTTATTGTATGACAGTTTCCGGACTTCCCTTACCAGCACTGCTACTGGCCATGCTAGCTGAGACATTCTGGGAATTAGAATTGAATAAAATAACATTTCCAAATGGGAAGCCACTCAGAGTCAGGGGCTTTCCCAGCAGATAATGATCACCAATTAGCAGACACTAATCCTCTTTTGCATTAGCCTCCCAGCCTGAGGCCTGCCATCAGCACAGAACAATACACATGCAAATCAGTCCTGCATTCCCAGGCTCACACAGTATGTATATACCCAACTTTTTCCAGGCAAGCAGTCTCTGAAGATGCCAGCCACAGATACTGGTGAAACGTCAGGAAGAAACTCTTCTAGAACATGGCCACATAGCCCCAAAAACCCACAAAAAACCTATGGATGCTGGCCATGAAAGCCTTCTACTTACCATTTCCAAACTCTGATCAAAATATCCTGTTTTGAAATATTAACAATTTAGGCCATAAAATCTAATATAACACTTTGCAAAGCCTGTGGCACTAACTAAATAAATAAATAAATAAATAAGGAAGCAAGATTTTTGGTCACTTTCATTTGTAGCCCTCAAAGATTCCTTAAAAAGCAGTTGTGGGTGGGTATTATGCTCTTCCACAGCAGGTTTTTTTGGGTGTTGGTGGCTGAAAAATCAAGGAAGATTGTATCCCTCACTTAAGCTGGATTGTGATCTTGCATGAATAGGAGTTCAGCATTGGATATAGGCCTTAGAAAATAAGTGGTTCAAAAATAAAATTGTAAGTTCTAGTAAGTATCTGGTGGGTTATTCCCTCATAGTGAGATCTGGCCTGCTGACCTGGTGATAGAAGGCAGTGGCAGAAAAAAAATGCTCCAGAGAGTACTAGGTGCCTGAAATCTTGTAACATTTCCAAGTTCTCTCCTTGATTCCAGATACTGAAGTCTTCCCTGTCTCCAAGTTAACTCCAAAGACAACAATAAATCAGAACATTGCTTTCATTCACCTTTTAGTTATCTTTGTGATTGTGAGATTCCATTAAAAATAGTCTGATTGTTAAAATGTTTTTCATGTTGCCCTATATTGCACATCATGCTCTACACAGTTTATTGGTCTAGGGAATATCCATCCCCCCTCCCCCTCAGTCCGCTTCTGAAATTCATTTAACTGAATTTAATTGAAAAGCAGCTATGTTCAAAGTTGCTGAATAGGGGATCATAAGGCATCTTATAAGTAATATCCTTCTTGTTCTATTTCATGCAAGCTGAGGATATCCTAAGAGAAATAATTATAATGTGGTTACATATGTATCAAGGAAAATGTATACATGATGCATATACATGTATCAAGGAGAACAAGAGAGAAATGGAACTCCACTGAGCTTTTGAAGTAGGAAGGCTCATATCTTCTGAGTGTTCCCTTCCTTTTGGTAACTCATACAAATTATGTGTATCTCTTGTGCATTTTTTAAAAAAAATAAATACTTGTTACATTTTTTAAAAAATACTGTGTGGATTACACAAGGGATACACATAACTTCTATGAGATACCAAAAGGAAGGGAAGAGAAGACTCAAGAGGATATGATCCTTCCTGCTTCAAAAGCTCAATAGTGTTCTGTTTCCCTCTTGTTCTCCTTGATACATGTATATGGGAATATACACATTTGGAACACTGACTCAATCTAGGTCAGTAGAACATAGGTACTATGCACCAGAACTTTGGGGAATGGGCTACTATTTGCTGCCCCATTTGGAACAGCAACATATCTTGAGCACACTCTGGCTAACATTGCCTCCTGAAGTGTTTCCTTGTCAGTCTTTTATATCAAAAGAAAGACATTCTTTCTTTTTCTTCTTCTTAGCATCTGCTGCCTCCCAATTTCACAAAGCATCTCACATATCTTTGTTGTATTCAAGATTCTGTTTTTTTTTTTCTTCAAGCCAAATGTATTCTTTACTTCCCTGTTGGAACCTGTTTCCAATATTTTTGCCTCTGAGCTTTCTTTCTTAGCAACTGAAATGAATATTCGATGAGAAGGAGAAATTTTTTATAAGATATAAGAAACCTTTTTTTTTTTTGTAGGAACTATACTCTGTGCTAATTAAATTAGAAATGGAAAAATCTGCCCATTTTGCTATATTGAAGCTCAAGTTCTTACTATCCCTAACATGCAATTGCATATTAAATGAACTGAAATGCTCTCCCTTTTTTAATGACTAAATTCAATATGTACAGCTATTTTCCTGACTTGTCACATAGGTGTTAAGGATAAGGAGCCTCTCATGTAACAGAGGTGGGACCTCAAACACAGCATTAACATTACTGAAAACATAGGGAATCAAGGTAAGACTTTTAAAGGTTCAGTATTCAAAGCTTGGACCCTGCTTTTAAAAAGTGCAAAGAGTGGCCTATCCTAAATATTAAGAAATTTGCAAATTTTAGTAAAGCCTTAGCAGAAATGAACTAAAAGAATTATCATCCAAACTTAATGCAAATGAATTGTATAGTAGTGGACAAATTTATTCTTAAAATAATAATAAAAAAGAATTGCATATCACATGGAAGTTCATTTTTCTCTTCCTATGACTCATTATACTGCATGGAAACAACAAATTTCCATCTCTGATGGGGAAAAAACAAGTGCACCCTCAAATGCTGATTCCCAGTTACCATGGAAGTTTATGTGATTTCATCCCAAGGACAAAAATGACTTGTTCGGGGAAGGCTAGTGTATATGGATGGACTTTTTGTGGTTCCACAGCCCTTCCAATTTAAAACCATATCTGCAACACTTAGAAATATTTAAACTAATCCTGAAGCTTGCAATGGGATGAATTTCTTTTCCTGGAACAAAACATAACACAATCGAGGCAAAGGGAGATACAAACTGGCTGCCTTAACTTCTGTCTCTCATATGTTTTTATTTTGTTTTTTAATTTCAAAATAGCATCAATCTTTGAGCATATGAAATTAGCCCTGTTCTTTGAATCCTTTCCAATAATTGTACAATTTCAAACAAATAAAAATAAGAGCAATAATGATGTCAAAGAAGCAGCCAATAATCCTTTATCCTGCCTTCATCGACAGGAAAAACAGCTTTCATGAATTAAAGGATTTCATTGCATTTTCAGGTGAGTCATATAAGGTCTTAGCTTTCATGTTAGCACTCTATGCTGCTTAAGACCAAACAGACTTTTAAGATAAATTAAGGGACAATTCCTCACCCTCCAGCATTTTCCCCACAAGTATTTTAAAACTGTATGTTTGAAATTGCACCTTGATCTCAGCTGTTTTGACAGGTGCTTTCGTGGTCTTTAAACCTGCAATTCTATCCATCTTTTAGTGGGAGTAAGTCTCCACAAATTCATTGGGGCTTACCTCTGCATCAACAGGTGTAAAATTGCACTGCACTTCAATCTGAATTTTATTTTAATTTTTTTTTGTTCCTTTCCACTTATACACAGAGGGAAGGAAATCAGCCCCATTTTTGGAAGACAAAAGAACAAGAGCAAAAAATGTCAAAACATTCAGATGAGAAAGCCTGAGGGGGGGCATTGTTTCTTTTCTTTCTATCTTCAAAAATGAATGGAAATGAGACCTAAAATTACCACATCCAATAACCTGCTACAAAAGAGACAGACTAAGGGGCTATGCAGACAGCCTAAAGGAGTGGCCTCCAGCTGCCCCTTTTTCAGCAAGATCGGGGCTGTGGCAACCGCACGCCATGGCCCCAATCTGGCCTTTCCAGGGTGTGAAAAAGGAGCCACAAAAGTGGCTTCTTTTTGCACCCTGGAAAGTGTGAAATAGCCATGGTGTCACAGCTTTATGGAGCTCTTTTGGCACTGTGTCATGTGGATGCAGCGTCAGAGGAGCACCGTGACACCGCACGCCATGCGGTGCAGTGCACGGTGTCACGCCACTCTGGGGTGGAGCTGAGGCATGCGTCATATGGATGCTATGCCCTGACTCTGCCCCCACCCAGCACAGGACCTAAGTCCTCATCTCTGACAAAATTAAAATAAAAACATTAATATACACAGCAAACATATTATCTATCTTCTGCATTTCTGTAAGGAACACATTATAGCTCTTAGGATGCATCACATTCTTCTCCATTGATCCCCAGCTGGATTCTTGTTAGTGAGTTAGTGAATTCTTCACTAAGGTCCCATTCACACTATGAAAATAATGCAGTGTGAAACCAGGTTATTTCCCAACGTTCCCACTGGCTCCAAATGTATCTGGTGCCATTTGCAGGGGTGCTACAGAAATTTTATGCAGAATAAATCCCCAATTACAAAATTTTGCGGAGGTAGGAAACAGCGTTTTCTGCATGGAAAATATTATTTCAGTGCAGAAATAGTAATTTCCGTACAGAGAATGCTGTCATTTACACAGATGAAACCCCGTGAAAGAATTTCTTCATTGAAATATCATTTTCCACACAGAAAATGTGGTTTCCTATGAAGAAAATGCTGTTTTTTGCACAAAACATTGCTGTCTATGCAAAACAACCACATGTGAATTTAGCATAAGGTCAAGATTATCATCAGTCCAGGATTTTTCTCATTGGGGTTTCTCAGCCCTAAAATGAAACAAGTTTTTCAACCATTTTTTAAAAAATATATTCTTTCCATCCCTACAGTGAATAGAAGCCAGACTGCACCAAGGTACAGTGTCCTCTTTTGGCAACTGCACTGTAGCTGCTGCCAAAGAGTAAATTATATTTGTTACTGATATTTATCATTCAGAAAGGTTCTTCTATACATGTCAAAAAAAAATGAAGGAGAGGGAATGACAGTCTATGTGGGTGTATTTTGGTTTCTGAAGCTTACCGCACAGGTCCTCCTGGGTCCGTTCTGAGAACGGAACGGAAGGAGCAGGAATGAGTGCGGAACGAGTGGGGGACGGATTTTACCACACACACCAGTCCCTCATTCATTCCGTTCCCCCTCTCTTCTGTTCTCAATCCATTCCAGAGGGGGCAATTTTTGAGAACTGTTCAGAACAGTTCTCAAAAAGCGTACCCTCTGGAATCGAATGGGACAGAAGAGAAGGGGAACAGAATGAATGAGGGACTGGTGTGTGCGGTAAAATCCATCCCCCACTTGTTCTGTTTCCTGCCGGGCCATTCTCAGAACGTCCCAGAAGACCTGTGCAGTAAGCTTCAGAAACCAAAATACACCCACACAGGTCACACACTAAATGTATGAGAGTACAATACCTAACATTTAGGTAACATAAAAGTAACTCCTTTATCAGAACCATCTAAAGTACCACATGTTTAATATATAAGTGGAAGAAAAATTATTAGATTAATTCTGACATTCCTGTATTTTAGCTGGTCGTAATGAAGATATTATCTACTGTGGCTTTTGTAATTGTTTCCAAGGGATCATCATGATGACTCTTTTTAAAAACATATTGTATATTATTGATTCACATCAATTATATTTAGGCATTGTGCAGTTTTGCACAGATGACATATTCAGAGCATAGAAAAGTTACTTGTTTGGACTGCTACTCCCAGAACGCATGGATAGTCAAACTGGGGATTATGGGAACTGTGGTTCAAAATTAACTTTCACACAATTTCCCTCTTCACCAGTACTGTTCATTCTTCTATAGTGATATGTTAGAGAGGAAGCAAAATTTCTTTTCAAATTTTATTGGAACATGAAAAATATATGCAGCCCCATTTGTCAGATGGTGGGGAAAAAATCTTCCAAACCCACATGTCCATGGTAATAGTTCTCTGGCTATTTTCATATTAACATTTCAACATTACTAGTAAGTGGGGGGAATTCACACTCACCTACACATACTTGCAAAATCATTTCTCCTCTCCAGTACTGTCTTCCTTTTCATTCTCAAAGCTGTCAATCCTATTCTGAAATAATAGGCCTTGATAACTCCAGCGTTAAGAATAATATCTTGTCATCCCACTAGACCTATGCCGGGCAATTTCTCACAATCCAAAGGCTAGGTTTATACCATAGCTTGCTAAAATGTAGCAATTAAATGGTAGAGGTTTATCCAAAATGGAGATCTCTTACATTTGGATGGTTTTGGTTTCGGATATGATTTGTAAGCTTTTTTTTTTTAAGTGTTTATCTTCCACCAGCCAGCGCCTCAAATCTCTAGACAAAAGCATGTGCTAATTAAAGTAATACTCTTCTGTTTATCTGAGGTGATTGCAAATATTGCAAACTCCTAGAGGAAAAGACTCTCCCCGTTTTGTCAATGTGTGCTATGAGCTTAAAATATCAGTTTCTGGTCTGTGAATATTACTGCTTTGCCACAATGCTCATAAATTAATCTCAGAGTACATTGTTTGTTGTAGGCCAATTATAAGCAACAAATCCAGTACAGTTATAATTGTAAAAACAAACAAACAAACAAACCTCAAAATGTAATAGGGCATTATTTCAGTAAAAGACTTGTTTGGTATATTTGATTCCTCTTCAGCTACTGTTTTGTTTATTTTAATTCAAGCAGCATTTTAGTTTGAAATGACTATTATTTGGTTATAAAAATTCAGTGTTCCAATATTGAGTGATTCATCACCATCTTTCTTCTTGTTAACCTTTAAAGACATCTGGAATTAGTCATCTTTTTTACATGCTGCAGACTTTGAATAATTAATTAAACATCAGCTTGTCATGTACTTGTACTTTGAAGTATGAACTTTGTTTCTGAAGATATGGATTTGTCCCTGTTATACTTAATTTAGGAAACAGTCATTATATGTATGAGAACTATTGTAGTGTATTTGAAATAATTCAGAATTCATATATATATTGAAATCCTGAAAGAAAGTTTTAGAATATGTTTAAGACTCATTGCCATGCTTATATCAGATTTCCCCTGCTCATTATTATTTGGCCTAGAGACTCATTGTTAAGGTAATCATTGCTTAATTGCAGTTAGGAAATATAAATATTGCATCCCAAATTCCAATCCACCATGAAACAATATAAATTTAGTTGTCAGATATTAAGTCCACTTTCAAAAGACTGAACTCACAGACCTATGAAAATGGGAAATCTGTAGCTGTTATGGACCTCTATGGAGAAAAAAAAATCTCACCAACACACAGTATTGCATCTGACTCATGCCATTCAGCATGAACTGAAGTCTTAAATCAGTGCTCCAATTTTAAGATCTCACTCAGGTTTATTGAATTAAATGCCATTTTAAAATCAATAAATATATTATTCAGCCTGGTGGCATTCAGATAGAGTACATATCCAATGTGGGATCATAAAGCAATTGTCAGATGCAGCTTTCCTTCCATTAAAAGTCAACAGTCCCCTTGCTAACAAATATTTGTTCAATATAGAAATCTAAATAAAAATCTCAAATATGTATTTCCCTGCACTGTCTACCAAATCTATAAGGACATTAAGGTTATCCCCCCCCCCCCCGTAACCCTCAAACAAAGGCTGTCAATCAAGCCTTGACAGATAAAACTGAGCTAGAAGAAAGTCCATGCAGTGGCTTTATTATGCCTCTCAGCCAATATTAAGGGCAGAACCTTCTCAGGTGTTATCGAAATCTCAGGGTGGAAATAAAAGGAGTTTTTTTTTCTTTTGCTTAAATGTGTCCAACCATACATCACATATTACAGAGGGATTTCAACCTAGTTAAACATTTCCCCATATTGTTAGGAACCAATTTTTTTAAAAAAAAATCGCACAACAATTTCATGCCAGAAATAACTACTGATGGCTGAAGTGAATACCTTTTTGATTTATGCTATGGCATACCCCAAGTGATATGCAGAAATTACCCAGTGAAGTTGGTAGCTATTTGCCATATTATTTGCATGTTTATTTACATTTTATACTTTTCCTTAGGTAAGGCCCAAGGCCACTTGTGACATAAGTCAGAACAGAATACACTCAGAATCAATCAAAATTATAAACAAACAAACAAACAAACCATTAAGTAAACCACTAGATTCAAACAGCACTGAATGAAAAATAAATGAGAAAGAAAGAGATAAGAAAAATACCAGTCTCCAACAGAAATAGTTCTAAAATAACCAACAAGAAAAAAAAAAGATTTTTGAATGCTAATAGAAGCAGAAGAGAAAGGGTGCAAACTTAGCCCCACCCCATGGTAGGAAAGAGATCCACAACATTGAGAAGTCATGAAGAAGGCCCTCTGCCAGGTCTTTGTCAAATGTGCCTATAATAGTTGTGTGACTGAGAGAAAGGCATCATTGAGGCACTCCAAACCTGGGTAATTTCATATGGAGGGATACAGTCTTTCATATATCTTGGATCCAGTATCTCTAGGGCAATTTGAATTGTGTCTGGAAATGTACTGGTACTGAATGAATCTGTTTTGACAAAGGAGCTACGTGTTCGCTGTAACTAGCTCTATTTAATAATCTGAAGACAGAATTTTGGATGCACGGAACTTCCCAAATGCCACCCCACATAATGCACATTACAGTAAACCAAAGAGATCTGACACCCTTCGCAAAATTCATTCCTGTTCAACACTGTGATCTTAGCATGCAGACTCAGCTCCAAGTTCAGAAATAAACCCCCACCTAAGAACCCCCTGAAATTACAAGAGGGTTGTTACTCCATCTAGCACAATTTGAATCCCTCCTCTTTCATTTACCTTTTAGCTGATCAGGAGCACCTCTTGTCTGGATTCATTTATAATGAATTCACCCACACTTATTCATTTTATTTATTTAGAATATTTATACCCACAAGGGCTTTCAGAGTGGCATCCAATCCATTACAACAAGCATTTGTTAAGCATATAGCAATTTCCTTGAAATTAGATGGGAAGGTGAGTTGAAGGAGAGATGTATGTTGCATTGTGTTCCTGGTTCTTTCCAGCATATGGGAGTGTAGGGTAGATAGCAAATGAGAAGGAGGTATGTATAGTGTGAATCCCTCAAAGTAATCAGACTGTGCAACAGCCTCTGTGCTGGCGCAGTGATAAAATTGAGTATAAGCCAGGATCTGCAGTGAACCTGCTAAATTACAGGTTCAGGCTAAGGAAACTAAGGGGCTTGACAGACGTGCAGAAAGGGGCAGGGAGACACCACCCCTTTCTGCCCAGGAAGCAGGCCATGGGAACAACACAATGTAGCCTGTGCAGGGCAGAAAAAGAAGCCCCGAAAAGGGGGTTCCTTTTGCACTGCAGAACAGGCACCATGGTGTGCTCTCGTGTCATGACGACGCCCCTTCTGCACCATACCATTTGAATGTGTGCATGCCAAGATGGCGCCCGGACAGTGTGGTAGGGCTTGGGAGCATGCAGATGCTCTGCTCTACCAATCCCTAATTTCGGCCCCAGGCCAGTACACCACTCTGTACCAAGACTAACTTTTCTGGTCCTTTTCTGTGCCATAAATAATGAATGACTAAGCTTTGGTTAGAAGCCATAAACCCACAGTTTATTCTGACCTAGTACCTTTTGTCTTAAATCCTGTTGCTGTAGTTATTGTTAGCCCTGATCAGAGAAGAGCCATTAAATCACTCCAAAGTGACAATCTAATACCCATGGTGGACTCCAGGGTAGGGCCAAGCCAAAAATACTGAAGTACCTGGAGGGTCAAAACATGCCTTATAAGTCCATTAAAGTCCCATACAGAGAGCCAGAATGGTACAGAGGTTTTAAGAATTTGACTATGATATGGGAGACCAAGGTTTGAATCCTTGCTCAGCCATGGAAACCCACTGGTTAACCTTGAACAAGTCACAATCTCTCATCCCCAGAGGGAGGCAAAGGCAAATCCACTTTGAACAAATTTTGCCAAGAAAACCCTATGATAGGGTCACCTTTAGCATAAAGTTAGAATCATACAAGCTATTATTTTTCCTATTACTATATACAGATGCAAGAGCTGAATAGTGAAGAAAGTATATAAGAAGGATGAAGTGGTGCTGGAGAAGAGTGCTGAGGATACCGCAGACAACCAAAAGACAAACAAATGAGTCTTAGAACAGATCAAGCTTGAACTCTCCCTGGAAGTCAAGATGATTAAACTGAGGTTGTTGTATTTTGGCCACAGCATGACAAGGCATGATTAATCAGAAAAGACAATAATGCTAGGAAAGGTGGAGGGAAGTAGAAAGAGAGAAAGACTGCTTGCTAGATGGATGGACTCTGTTAAAGAAGTCATGGGCATGAATTTACAGGACATGATCAGAGCAGTACTGGATAGAGAGTCTTGGAGATGTCTCATGCACAGAGTCACCATGAGTCAAGATCATCTCAAAGGTGAGTAACAACAGAGACAACAGCAACAAAGGTCACCATAAGTCAGAAATGACTTGAAAACACACAACAACAACAACAACAACAACAACAACAACAACAACAACAACCCCATTTACTATTTCTTTTGGAAAAGGGAACACTTGGCAAACTCATTACTGTAATAAGATACAACCTTTATGATGATGTGACTGAGGGATTAGCCACGCTGCAGAATTGACAAACTCCAAATCCCACGTTTCTATAAAATAGCATCATGGGAGTTATACTTTAACTCCCATGATGCTATCTTATAGAATTAAGGGATTTGGAGTTTGTCAACGTATTCAGCATAGTGTGTCAGTGAGCTGTAGTGACTCACCAAGGGAACAAGTTCCAGGATTCTGTAGAACAGAGTCATGGCAATTGAAGTGGTTTCAAACTGGTTTAATTCTGCAGTGTAGCTACACCCTTAATCCAGTAAGAATAGAATCAGTTCAGCAACCTCCCTCCACCCCCCTAATATCAGTTGTATGGGTATCTGGCTATATGGGTGCCTATGTGCAAAAGCACTAGGGATCTCTTCCTTCATCCATGGACCACTGTCAACAGAGCCCAATGACAATCATTATTTTGACATGCTTCAGTGCACATCAGCAGTACTTTAAAGCTTCAAATAATGCATTTTTCTTGTCCAGTTGTTCCTGAACAACTATGCCATTTTGTCAATATGCCTTGAAAATTTTTCTTGTTTTAATAAATGACCCCTTTTTGACCCCACAAGCAAACTTGTCTTATCTTTAAAGAGATAAAAGAGCTTAAGCCTTCCTCAATAGCTTTTCTGCCTCCTTTGGAAGGGATCACCTCTTTCTCTCTCTCCTTCTCTTTCTTGTTCGATGAAACAAAGAATAATGTCAATATTGCTTTCCACCCACTCCTGCCTCTCTTCAGAGGGAAAAAAAAGTGCTTTCAAAAAGTCTTCCCAATTACTTCCTTTTTCCTATATACATATTTTAGTGATATGCATTTCTTCTCAAAAGTAATTTAAATGTATTTCACTCACATTTAATACTGGTAATTTGGTACAGATGACTACAAGCAAGACAATAAGCATCTATGAGATATGTGTAACAAGACAGTTGTAGATGAAGAGAAATATATTGGCGTTTATGTTGGCTCACAAGAGGGGCTTAGAAGAAAAAAGTCAGTGGAGTGAGGACCTTCTGATTTAACTGATGTGGACCTTCACTGGGGCGCATACATTAGGGGGAAAAAACTTTAGAAATCAGGTCACATCTTCCAATTATTCCTCCTCATGCACTCTAAACACAACAAAGAGACAAGTATTGGGCATCCATACTACAAAGTAACACAACTATTATACCAGTGGGTCTGTTACCAGGGGAACTGCAAATCCACTCTCAATTTTACAGCCACTTTTTCTGCAGCTGCCCTGGGTTGTACAGGAGCTTTTCTGATGCCAAAGTTCTGATGTGAAACATCCCAGCACCTGGATGGTTTTTCAACAGAAGCAACCATAAAAGTAGAATAAATTCACCACCCCCATAGCAACTGATCAACCAGCCACTGCTAGACTGATATAGAAATTACTTGGGCCAGGCTCTTTGTGTCACAATGACAATGATACTACTTATAATTCTGAGTGGAGGTGATTATAAATGTTCACTGACTACAAGATTGATTTAGATACCAATTCATAATACAGCCTGATTCATAGCCTACCCAATAATCTCATTTTGTTCTTTAACTATTTTGGGATATCAACAAATGTCTATGTGCTTATCAATTTGATTTTTTCAAAAAGAAGTGATAAAAAATATTTAAATGGCATTAGGCAATAGACATGTCCCTAAGCTGTTCATTTTCAGAAGGGTAGTTGCAGGGGCAAGGTAGTTATAGGTGATTTAAAAACAGTGTAATAACATTTTTTCCCCTGCTCAAAAAAGAGTCAAGTTACAGAAAAGGCAATAGGAGCTGGGTCAGTGACTGATATGGAGGATATGGTGACAAAGACAGAAGAGTTTGAATAACCAGTGTATTTTCAAGCAGTCATCTAACTCTTCACTCCCTTGGATCCCACACATTGCACAATTACTCTTTCAATATTCCTGCTGCTGGGAAAAAGAACTAGTGGGATCTGTCCTCCAATATATTACTTTAGCATCACTCTCTCAAAACACTCTCCTCTTTCTCACATGCATGAAAAAGAAAATACCAACAGCTTATATTTTGAAAGATAAGGAAAGATTATAAGGGAGTTGTCTTTGCAACCATTTTTGTACAAATTGTATACATGATGCAACCTCAGTACATTGCCTAACTAAACTAAAATAGCTTTCACTTTGTTGCATCGACTTATAAAAATGAGAAGCATTGTTTAGATTGTTTGCATCATCCTGATCAGTCTATAAATCCTTCTGTGGTGGCTCTGTAATACTGCTTTGTTTAAAAGGGGGGGGGGGATTAGTCTTATACAGAGACAATTTTGCCCAAATTATAGAAACTCCTTAGAAAAGCAAAGTACTACTTGTCTCATTCTCAAACAAGAAGGGGGAACTCTTGTGGAGGCTGGAGATTTCTCAGTAGGCTGTCTTAGTGTATCAAGACAAGGACTCCATCCACACTGCAGAAATAATACAGTTTGCAACTAGTTTAACTGCCATGGCTCAACACTATGTAATTCTGGGACCTGTAGTTGTGTGAAGCATTTAGAGGGCTCTGGTGCCTACAATTCCCAGATGTCCAAAGGATTGAGCCATTCCAGTTATAGTGGTATTAAACTGGATTATTTCTGCATTGCAGATGAACCATGGGGTTCTGGGAAAACCCATCACAGAATCTGCTAAACCCATATTTTCCTGGTTCTGAAGGGGTGACAACCCTGAAATACCACACTCCCTTGTGCCAATGGAATTTTGGCAGGAAGAATTCAGTCACCACAAAATTTCTGGAAATATTAACATATATGCCTGTGTAAAATATTAAGTTACTTTCAAACTGATTTATATTTTTATTTATAAATTTATGCATTCATATACAGTATATTAATTATTATGTATTTAAATGTTCAAAGGTATTTCTTTATATATTTATGGATGGCTCCCTGAACTACAGCTGCTAATTCAAAATTACAGTTACAGATCCATAACAGCTCCATTCCTACTCATATTAGATATTCATGAAATGACATTATTGCCATGACTGAATGCCTACCAAATGCCTCCTTAAATAAGCCTCTCCAAGTGATGGCAGTCTGTTCTGATGTTGATCAGGACCCCCTCCACACAGAGATCTCCAGTGTGCCAATCAGAAACAGGACCTCTAGCACAATTCCTCATTGCATCTCAGATTCCTGGTGGGCTGGGCCTGGAAACATCATTCCACTGAACTCCAATCATCAAGTGAACAGATCCTCATCTCTTGTTGCAGCTGTTGATTGTTAATGTAAGATTAAAACACTAAAAAAATTTAACAGCATAAATGGACGCTAAACAATTTGACAGACAAAAACAGAGGGGAAAAGATTCTAACAACTTAAAACCATTTGTATTTATGTGCATTTTGGAATAAATCAGTTAGGCTCCAAGGACTTTAACAAAAAGCTATGGCTGACATTCTGTTGGTTAATCTCAATTACAGTGG
>NC_056525.1:185025431-185065283 GCF_019175285.1 Sceloporus undulatus | reverse complement strand
CCAGTTTAATAAATTGCTAAATGGTGGATCAACATGTATTTCACTCTGAGCTTGTTCCCACTTAGGATTTGATACGAATTAAAATAAAACGTTTTTAATAAAATCGAATTAAAATAATACAGTTGTTATCCCGCTTTCAGAATCGCTTTATTCATCGTTCCCATCTGCTTATTTAAATCGAATTTTTTACTTGCAAGCGTTCATTAAGCGTTCTCACTTGGCATGAAATCGGTGTTAAAATAAAGTGACTCTTCTCCTCCATACCTTATTTGGAGTTGTCAATCAATAGTACGTCAGAATGACGTAACGTTAACCCGGATTATTTGGAAGCGATTTAACTTTCGTCAGCGTTTCCATTTCATGACCGTTTGTGAAATGATGTATTTTTGGCGGGTTTTTTTTAAATGAACCAATCAAGGCGCTTAAACAATCAAACGTCATAAGCGCTGTCAGCCTTATATACATTTTCCCTCCGAATTTAGTAGGAAACCAAAGCTCTCTCCAGAGGAACTATGGGATAGGTTTTCCAGGGCAGCATCCCCGCTTCATGTCTCCTAAGACAGCCAGGCAGAAATCAATGGGGGATGCTTCTGGCAATGCGAATTTAGTAGGAAACCAAAGCTCTCTCCAGAGGAACTATGGGATAGGTTTTCCAGGGCAGCATCCCTGCTTCATGTCTCCTAAGACAGCCAGGCAGAATCCCTTCAGAGAGCACAGAGATCAATGAAGGAGGCTGCTGGAAAAGCAGGGAGGGAGCACTCTTCCCAAAGATTCTCTTTCCAGGGTTGGAGGAGAAGGCAGATTCCGTTTGAGAAAGAGAGGGAGAAAGGCTCTATCCCCCCCCCCCCATTGATCAGAGCCCTTCCCTGTCTGGGCGAGATCAGATGCCTCCTCGCGAGGAGCCTTCCCTTCCCTGCCTGGGCGAGATCAGAGCCCAAGCGGGCAGGGAATGCCTCTTTGAGAGGAGCCTTCCCTTCCTGCCTCTCCTCCGTTAGAAATGGGCTCTCCCCACACAGAGGGGAGGTTGCAATCCACCGGGAGAAGCCTTGTAGTCCTTTGCAGATGCAGGCGCTTGAGCAGCCGAGACTTCAGGCGCTTAAAGCGCTGAAGAGATTAAGCGCCTGTAAACCATTAAAATAAAAAATAAAAATAATCCTTATCTCTTATTGAAAGACCACAGCGAACAAAGGGGTGAGGGAAGAAAAAATGGCGACAGCCACGACGGATGGGGACAGAAAGGGCAACTCCCCCAATGACAGCCCCCATCGCAGTCAGCTCCTCCCATCCTTCTAGCCCAATTCCAATGCTATCGTTCTCATCTAAATACTCCGGTTCCTAACTCGAATCAAGGGAAAAAACACTAGGTAGGACCCTAGTGTTTTTTTAACACGCGTTAAATGAGGAAAACACGGATTTAAATTTTATCCCGCTTCTGGATTCGATTTCTAGTGGGGACGATTCCGGGTTGCTCTAGAACCGTTCTAGGTTTAAATCGGATCCTAATATGAACGCCACTCCTTGGATTCGATTCAGAACGCGGGGTTTCCCCTAGTGGGAACAAGCTCTAAGGAATTCAGTCAGTCTACTTTAGTCAAAACTATAAGAGGATTTTGGCCTATACTTTTATTTGATGATAGAAAGAAGCCAGCATCAGTGCCAATGGATCTTCAAGGAGAGGACATTTCACAACTGGGCTCCTAAAGCCATTGCAGTCATTGACATTATCAAGAACACTCCTTTTCTTTGCCTCTCAAGTAGGCACACCAGGGAAGGGAGCCCCCTAGTTTGTGTTCTGAATATGGAATGAAGAAAACAAGGGAGAGCTTGAAGCAGAGAAGGTCTATAATTAGGCAGATTCCACCTCTCCTCTCTGTGAAGTTTATCGCACTGAGGTTAAAACTTCCCCGGTGCGTTGTAACGTGCCCGCGGGGGGGGGCACGCACAGAGTGTGATGGGAATGCGATGGGGCCCAGAGTGCCATTTTACCACACACTGGAATGCTGCCTTTGCTGCTGGGCGTTCCCATCATGTTCCCATTGCGTTCCAGAGGGCGCCATTTCTGGGGACGCTTTGAAACAGTTCCCAGAAATGGTGCCCTCTGGAACGCAACAGGAACGCGATGGCAATGCCTGGTGGCAAAGGTGGCGCTCCAGTGTGTGATTAAATGGCGTTCTGGGCCCCATCGCATTCCCGACACACTTTGTGCATGCCCCCGTGCGGGCATGTTAGAACACACCGGGGAATGTTTTAAGCCCAGTGCAATAAACTGTGTTTTCTGTCACAGGCACCAGCACACCAACAGTTTTTTGCCCACTCTGTTCTCTCTTCCCCAAGGCAAATAAAGGCATCCCTTCCCCCACAGCTGTGATTTACCCCATAGGTATTCCTCATTGAGTCTATGTTTTTATTTGGTACTAGAATGAAACAAACATTTGTTCCCATTGAGTCTCTAAGGTAAGACTTGAGGAGGAGGAGGAGGAGGAGGAGCAAATAAAAGAGAATGTGGAAGAAACACATTTTGTGCATGAAAAGTGAATGTATGGCTTCATATTAGTATCCTTTGTAGAAAAAATGCACATTATTTTGTGCATTATTTTCCACATGAAATCTTCTAGAGTGAAAAAAGGAAATCTGGAAAAATTGCTTGGTAAACAATGGAGCAGATGAGAGCCCCTGCCTATTGAATGGATGTAGATCAGGTCATGTCTGATTCATACATCACTAATCAAGACACCCTTTTCTCAAGAAAAAAAACTTATGCCAATAATAATAATAATAATATCCCTATTCTGAATCCAATTTTCTAATAATTATTTAGGAATGTTGAGATACAAGAAATCTAACTTCAGTTCACACATTTACTGAATCTGTCAAAATCCATCTAATTTGTTTAGGATTCAGGATTGATCTGAAAAGGGCTATAGTCCTTACATTAATATATTCCAGTCAGGTTTACTTAACTGATACATGGAATAGCAGGTGCACTCTGAAGCTACATAAGACAATTTTTCCAGAAACACTAGGTATTTTGGATCTAAATATTTTGTGACAGCCAAACATTATCATGAAGCCTCAGGAGAGAAAAATAGCAATCCTCTGAGTTGTAAGAAAGCGGTATTTCACTTCAAGGCCTCAGTTTCCATCTGATCTCAAACCCATGTAAAAAAGCCTTTTTCTCTTATTCAGTTCTGCAGACCCCAGAGCAAACCATAATGCATTCTTTCCCCAAACTTCAAAGAGCAATGCAATGATTGAAAGATTACTATTTACCCTATAATCATAACTAGAATCATTCATTTTTCAGATGGCTACAATAATTAACTTCCAGCTCCTCCTTCCATCTAAATGAAGTTATTTATCTGCCTTTCAAATTTCCCTAGATGACTCATAATGAAATCTCATGTTTCTTTAAGTGGAGCTTACTGATAAGACATACCTGTCATGTCATTTCTATCGAGTGTAGAGGGAAATAAAAATTCATAGCAATTGATTGCCCTGTGTAGCCACAGATCCAGATGCCCTTTCAAATATTCATAAAGATTTTTAAAAGGGTCCCTGTGGGTTCTGTGTGTCTCCTGTATATTTATATATCCTTCCAGTCTTCAGGAAAATTGTCAAACAAAAGGAACTTTTGCAGCTACATTTTATTGACTCTTGTTACCTTGTGGAGTTCTGAATTCCCATGCTGTAATCATTCTGCTATGGAAAGTACACAGAGAACAAAGAAAGAATAAGTTAGAAGAATGATTATGACGGTTGTTAAGCTGGCTTATTAAAGTTAAAGATCTCAATGCTGTCACTTTTTAAGTGAAAGAAAAGAAAGGTAGAGAAAATTGATTGTGAGGGAGGACTGAAGGGCAAGGAAACTGAGAATGAATGCTAAAGTCAGGACATGAAGTGAAATCTTCAGTCTTAAGCTAACCTGAACTCCCAATTTATCATTGAGTTAAGATTTACAGATTATCCTATCAAACGATATTTAAGGTGAATGAAAAATTGCCTTATATCTCAGGCAGGAAACTTGTTGCCCTTTAAATGTTGTTGGACTGCAGCAACAATCAGCTTTAATCAATATATCCAACAACGAGTAATGATGGCAATCAGAATCCAATAATATTGAGAGGGGAGAATACATGTTCCCTATCCCTGTTTTACAACAATAGGTAGCTGTATAATTCTCCCTAAAAGTCATAGCTCTACAAGAACATTAAGTTCTTGCTACATAAGAGAAAGACCTATTTAGTCCAGCACCTACCTAGCCCAGGCCCATTCATAGAATCATAGAGTTGGAAGAGACCACAAGGGCCATTCAGTCCAACCCCCTGCCATGCAGGAAATCACAATCAAAGCATACCCAACACATGGCCATCCAGCCTCTGTTTAAAGATCTCTAAGGAAAGAGACTCCATTACTCTCCATGGGAGTGTTTTCACTGTTGAACAGCCCTTCACACTACACAATGATAGCACTATTATTCCACTTTAACTGTCATGGTTCCACCCAATAAAACCTTGTATTTCTACTTTGGTGAGGCACTAGAGGACTGCAGCTAGGAATTTTAAATGTTCTTCTCTAAATTCCCTATCCTAGGATCTCATACGATAAAACCATGGAGAAATGGAATAAAAGTGTTATCATTCTGTATTATGAATGGTATATTAAAGTGACTAATAAGCTTATGAAAACTGCTGAGCAGGGCAGAAAGACTACAGATGTATATCATGACCTGGATCGTCCTGCTATGCTAAACAAGAAAGCTCAAAAAAAGACTTCTCAGAACACAAAGCCAAGTCTCTCTCTCTCTCTCTCTCTCTCTCTCTCTCTCCCTCCCTCCCTCCCTCACACACACACACACACACACACACACACACATACATACATTTTGGTGTAAATGGGTGCGTTTCAAAGACCATCTTTTGCATCATTCTATAAAGGTGCAAAACTTAAAATTATAACCATTACCATACCACATTGCATGGACTATTACATGTATTGGTTGGATTATTTGAGCTTTTATCGGTGATCATCTTGTCTACTACTTCTTCTTTTTAGCTTGCTGTGTGTATTTGTTTAGCCTCACAAAGGGGGAAATGCTAAAGACGTATATACACAATTTCTGCAAAGCACAAAGGCGGAGGACTGTTTAGTGTCTTCTTATTGTGCAGGAGCTCCCTTCTAGAGACCTTGTCAAGGCAGCCTTTATTTGACATAAAAGAAAAAAGACCTTGGCAAAAATGTCCTAATATCCCTGATAAAGATGTACCCCAGAAACTGTTATTGGGGGACACATTTAATGATTCTCTTTAAATTGTCATGGCTAATACGTATTGATGGGTCTATCCTACAATAATATTCCCAGTATTAAAGCCCCTGTATTATATTTCAGTGAATTTCATAAAGAAGAAAAATACAATAAGGGCACAGGATATATCTTGTGAGGAGAATAGTGCATGGTCAAAATAGTGGATTACACTATGTACTACAGACATGTAGTAGTCTAATACCTGTACTTATATAGATTTTCCGTGTACTATGTCTTCAGGTGCTTTGCTTCTAGAACTAAAGAAAAAGCAAAAGCAGTGCTGAAGCTAGACCTCCTTTATTCTCCCATCCCACCCTTACTGTGAATCTTCCTAATTTCAGTTTTAAGTGCTGTGGGGGGAGTGTTGTGGCATCTTTAGCAATATAATATTCAAGCTTCAGATATAGGTCTACAATTAACTCTGATATGTGGGGTGGACCTAAAGTTAGACTTGAAGACTATCAAAGATGATAGTACCCTTTACTTTATTGCCAATTGTGGCATCTAAACTTCAGGGATGTTTTTCTCCACCAAAGGTCAAAGAAAGAGACAAATGTCATACCTTAATAACTGTAAACTGCAAATGTTTCCCTACTGCTGATTTAGTTACCAAAATATTTTCTGTTCCTTGTACTGGGGAAAGGGTAGGAAAAAATCTCAGAAGTGTTTTTGTGCCAAGAAGCCATGTCACTTTGTCGCAATAGCTCTGCAAAACAACACAGATTTACACCAAGCTATTTAGTAACCCTTGCTGCATTTTATTCAGGTTCTTATACAAACCTTATCACAATGATATCGAAATCTTCAAAACCACATGGCAGGAAAATGTGCTAGAAAACATGCTGTCTATTTATAGCAGAAAACCCAGGGCAAAGAAAGGACATGTAGCACTTGGAGAAGGTAATGGTTGGTTTTGTGATACAGTGGTGCCTCGGGTTACGAAATTAATTCGTTCCGCGGCTAATTTCGTAACCCGAAAAACCTTCGTAAGCCGAATTGCCATAGGCGCTAATGGGGGAAAAAGCCGCGGCTCCGCCGCGGCTCCATTTAAAACAGCGCCGGAGTTTTTTCGTAACCCGAAAAAACTTTCGTAACCCGAAACAATAAATCCCTATGGGATTTTTTCGTATCCCGAAAAATTCGTAACCTGGGTATTTCGTATCCCGAGGTACCACTGTATAACAATCCATATCAGACAGTTGAGGCAGCTCCCGAGAAATCTGTTTTCTATACTCACCTCTATCACTCCTCCCTCTCCTCATGTGGTGATTTTTCTGTGCTTGCTGTACTTTCTGTGCCTACTTTATCTTGGAGAGAGAAGACAGTAGTAATAGTTCCCCATTTGTTCACAAACACATTTTCTGTAGAGAAATTCTAGGCCATCATGTTTTCAGCTACTGCTCTCCCTTTCTCAAAGCCATTCAGTTGACTATATAGACCAACCATATTGCTTTGTCAATACTGCATCTATGTTTTCTGTTCTACAGAGGATGGAAGACTTCTGCTTGAAGCTATCTTTAGTGGGCTGTCCAGTTAAAAATAAAGAACCAAAAATAAAGAAAACTGATGGAATAGAGCATGGAAACTATGGTTAATGAAGAAATTATCAGATAAAATGTCACCCACTATAAGATTTCTGAACCAAAACCCATTTGTAGTATCCTCTCATAGAATATACTAATAATAATACACAGCTCTTGAGACCTCCAGTCCATCACTTAAGGAATTGGAATGAGGTACTCTCCTCTGAACCTCTGAATTCCTGATAATATGCTTAACAACAAACTTAGATCATATCTTATCTTTTTTTTTTTTGTATTATTATACCCACAGCTGTTTTTTTTAAATTATTGTTCTCTATAATTCATTCTGCACTGAAATTGATTTGCATCTGTTGATGAAAGTGACTTTGCTCTATGCTAACATCTATGCAAATCCTACAGTAAAGGTTTTTCTTTTAAAAAAATAATAAAAATAAAGAACCATATTAGAAAGGAGAGAACAGGCTTCAAAGCTGGTTATTAACAGAAGCTGGAGGGCAGACTGAACAAGCACACAAATAACTTAATCAAAGTCTTGCAAACTTGAGGAGATGTACATGAATTTTATTCAAAATACAAAGATCAGCTCATACTTGTATACGCATTTTAAGGCATTGCATAAGTCAATATTCAATTTCTCCCTCAGCAATATCTGAAGCCCACTTCCAAGGGCCTACTTTTTTTTATATTGATGTATTGATTGATTGTTGTTACAATTTGTATATTGTATACAAACATGTTACCCACTTTGATCTACCCAGGAAAAGGGGGCTACAAATAAATGATTTATTACTATTATTATTATTATTATTGTAGTGCTGCAATGCCCCCTTCCCCATGGCCAGTCCATTGCTGATGGACAATGGAGGGGATTCAATATGCATCTGGCTACACTCCTATAGGAAGACACAGAACAATCACATCATCTTTTGAGACCTCTGGAGGACCCCAGTTAATCTTGGATTGCAGATGGTTAGCCAGATACTTATGTAACCACCTCCTTCACTCCACCAGCAACAGAACGGCTGGGGGAAAGGGGCTATTGTGGTAAAATTGTGAGTCCTAGGTGTGGTGACAGGGGAACTGTACCTTAGTTCTGCATGTGGAACTCTTCCACAGTGTAAAATTAATGCAATTTGACACTGCTTTCACTGTCAAGGCTCCATCCAACAGCAATTTGGCATTTGTAGTTTGTTGTGGCACCAGAGCTCTCTAACAGAGGAGGACAAATATCTCACAAAACTACAAATCCCTGAACTCCATACCATTGAGCCATGACAGTTGAAGTGGTGTCAAACTGCATTAATTCTACAGTGTAGATGCAGCCTCACTGAGACTGGACTCATACAGATAGGCCAAAATAAAGCTGCTTCAGGTCACTTTGGACGTATGCTGTTGAAATGATGCTTGCATCCTAAGAGGCCGTCTGGAAAACAATTGTTTTTATCACCCACCGCTGGGTAGATTTCATAGGAGTTGCATTCCTAGCCAAAAATAGGCCAAGATTTTGCAGCCAAACTGGAGCACAAGGATTTTAACAGGAAAAGTGCAGCCTACAGACAACATGTGCTCTTCCAGTGTTCCCCAAAGGGGAAAAAATACCACTAAAATTTGACAGTATGGTCTATATCTGGAATAGTTTGCTTCCAAAAATAGGGGGAAATTACTATAGGGGCAGTGTTGCAAGATGGCAAAAATAGGAAAGATCTAGAGGAAAAGAGAGGAAAAAGAACAGTGAAAGTCAGTGACTGCCGGTTTCAAAGTGACCCATAAAAGAAATGATAAGCAAACAGCAATGATTTTAAGCAGCAGTGGGAAACTGAGGCAGTGAATTTAAAGCAGCAATCAATTTAAAGTGGCAATCAGTGCTTTTCCTTAACCCAGCAACTGTTAAAATGGAAGGAAATGAAGCAGAGATGTAATTAATTACAGAAAGGAAGCAATTAATTCATGTCAAATTAATTCATACATTCCCAAAGTATTTATTTTCCTGAAACTAAGAACAATTGACCAACCATAACAGCACTTCCTTGTTAGTCTACCTTCAGCTCTCCATGGTGTTGGGACGATCAGTCCACCAACAATCGTAAAGTTCCAGCTGCTTCCAGAAACCTTGCAGCTGCCACTGAGTATTCTGTCCCCAGTAAGCAGCTCTTTAAGCAAAAGTAAATTTAAAATCTTTGAGTTAATTACTGTTAATCAGAGAATTAATTTTAGGTAGAGCATTCCAGTTGGGAGGATGGAAGAAACAAGATCCACAGCAAGGTATTTAATCTATTGAAGGTTAAGGGAGAAATTAAACCTGCTGAAAAGGGCAATTGAAAATTGATCAAGGCACTTGAGCCATTTCTGCATGATGAAAGTTTGCAGTTTGGAGAATCTCTTTACCTTAGAAAAACATGATAAAAGTATTAAAAAGTATATGTGAGATGATAAAAGATACCATACTCCTCCCCGATAGTCAGTCTATCACTTTGTGTGTTTTGTTGTTGTTGTTTATGTTGTTGTGTGCCTTCAAGTTATATCCAATTTATGGTGACCTGAAGGTGAACTGAACATGGGGTTTTCTTGGCAAGATTTGTTCAGAATCAGGTTTGCCATTGCCTTCCTCTGAGGATGAGAGTGTGTGACTTACCCAGGGTCACCCAGTTGGTTTCCATGGATCAGTGGAGATTTGAACCTTGTTCTCTAGAGCTGTAATTTAATGCACAAATACCATGCTGGCTCAACCCCACTTTTTTTTTTCTTAAAACTGGAACTGACAGTGGCTTACAGATGAAAAGAATTGCAAATAAACTCACATGGAGCTAAACACACACAAAAGTCAAGATTGAAATTGTGTTACAGTGACCATCAAATTAAAACCATTTAGCACCCGAACCGGGGGGGGGGGGGGGGGAGAGAGAGCAGAATCATACTTCTTTGCATTACATGACTGCCACATATCAAAACTACTTCAGGAGGAATTTATCATATGTGCATCAGCATGGCAAAAGCAGCATGATTAGGAGGCATTCCCAATGAGAAAGAGTTGTCGAGCAACAGGAGGACTACAGACTAGCTACTGGACTGACACAACACTGTGTGATGAGGTACAGCCACAAATACTACTATCCTGATCTAATTCCAGTTTTCAATCCTTGGGTGATAGAGTCCTAAAATCAGAAAGCCTTACATAGAAAACAATGAGTTCTCAAACACCTGCTGGAAAAGAAAGGTCTCCTCCAGCCAACAAAAGAACATGAAAGTTATCCTATGTAGGGTTATCCTACACATTCCAAGAAATGAAGTTCCAGAGCCAGGGAGCAGCCACAACAAAGGCCCATTCCAACATTTACATGAAATGTCCTTATGAATGTGGTGAGAAAAGTATCTCTCTCAAAGATCTTAGAGTTTCTATGGATTCATATGGGAAGACAGGGCTATTCAGATAGCCTAGACCTGGACTGACTAGGGCTTTAGAGATAATAACCATCACTCTGAATTGTATTCAGAAACAGACTGGCAGGCTGATGTGGAGCTGTTGTAACAAGGGAGATATGACCTCCCTGTAACTCACTCCTCTTAATGCTTTTTATTATACAGTAGGTGTCATCAAATGATTCTGAATAGTGGGAAATTCGGGATAGATTTGTGGAAGTAATTTTTCAAACAGCACAGACTATGGGCTTCATTTGCACAGCATAGAGCAAGATCACTAAAATAGATGGTTTGAAAGGTTTCAACACAGTCATGGACATGACTTACAATGGCCACCAGTCATGATGGCCATATACTGACTCAGGATGAGATGATGCCTCTCAGTTCCAATTGTTGAGAAACACTAATAGGGAGGTGCTGTTGTGCTTCTCTTCTGCTTGTGGGTTTCCCAGGTTGGCCCTTTTGAGAAATGAATGCTGGATTAGGTAGGCCTTGGTTTAATTCACCATTGCTAATCCTCTGTTTTTATAATTCTAAATGTGACACTGTAAATTCTGAGACAGAATGCAGCCCTGGGATTCTTATATCTTTACTTTTTTCTCCTGTATAATTTTTAACATCTTTGCCTGATGAAGAAGCCAGGGAAGCTCTGAAAAACTGCATGAAGATTTTCCTACATTTTGATTGCATAATTAAGATATCACTCTTTTGTGTGTTTTGTATTTTGCTGTATGGTCAACATGGCTATCCCTGAATATACAACTTTTGTGGTTTGTTTGTTTTTTAATCTCTCTAAATAGCAGGCATTGGTGGCAGCCAAGAAGAGGGGAATGGTACACAGGGAAGAGCTTCCTCCTTTCTTCCTTTGCCATGGTTCTGATAATTTACATACCAAATGTGGTATCAGTTCTTTGGCAGAGTAACTGCCAAATCAACATTTGCTCTATTATATTAATAACTGGGGGAGTTGGATGCCAAGATCATGCTTAGAGTACCCATTACATCAGATTACTTTTTTAAAAAGTACTTGAAACACCAAAGCAAGATATAAATTTCTGCCTAGAATATGACAGTCATGTCATTCATGAGACAACAGGATATCAACATGAACATTTTCAAAGCAGTTTTCAAAACAGATTATCAACTGGGATGCAGGATCATTTTCCTAACTGATATATTTTTCTTTGTGTTGTCCTCACACATCCCTACATGTCCAACTCTGGAAACCCTAGGCTTAGTTGATTTGGCTAAGCTTGGGGGGAAACCAAGTTAGCACAAACATATTCTGAGAAAAGAAAGTAGTTTGGAAGCAGGCTAGTGAGGCAGGGGGAGGAAATCTAAGGCTCACTTTTGTACACACTCTATCCCCAATGGTAGAAAAAAATGGCCTAGAACATTTGCAGTTACCATAACCTATATCTTGTTGCTATATATTTAAGGGACAGCTGATTGAAATAATTCCTTTCTGTCTTAGGCTATTGTATAGAGAAAGTGAGAGTGTGCTCATTTACTGGATTTGGTCCTTATAGTTCAGAGTCATTGAGTGCTTGCAGAAGGTTAATATTTGATCTTTTAATTAACTTAGTCATTATGTAAACTCACTCTGAAGTACTGTAATTATTTTCTGCTTGAAAAGGAGGCTAGACAACATTATCTATTGTTTCTATAAAAGTAATCATTTAAACTATTGCACTTCTAGGACCAATGCTATAGCGAAACTTTGTTCCCCTGAATTAATTGTACCAGTGCCATGTGGCTGGAAGCCCATAATTCATACTGTGATTAGGCGCTCCTCATTCTCTTTGTTGTATTTGTTTGAATTTGGACTTATATACAGTCTCTTGGATCCTTCTACTCAAGGAAGGGAATCCATTCCAATACAGATTTCCAGTGGAGGGAATGGAAAGGATTTCTGCATTCATCCTGGAAAAAAAACGTCGGTGTTTGTTTTTTAACAATAGGACAGGTTTTCCATAGATTTTTACAATATTCAGCTTCTCTCCTTTTATCTCTCTTCCTTTCCTTCTTTTGATTCAGTGCTAAATTTCACACACACACACTTATTAGATTATGTTTTACCTGAATTTCATTGATTTTCAATATATTGTTCCTTTATCTCATGGACTTGATTTCTTGGCTACATCTACACTACACAATTATAGCACTTTAATATCACTTTAACTGCCATAACCCCATCCTATGCCATTCTGGAATTTATAGTTTGGGGAGGCAGAATTCTCTATTCACAGTAGGGTACAACAGAGAATGTTAATGGAGCCCTGGTGGCGCAGTGGTTAAATGCCTGTACTGCAGCCATTCACTCGAAACCACAAGGTTGTGAGTTCAAGACCAGCAAAAGGGCCCAAGCTCAACTCAGGCTTGCATCCTTCCGGGGTCGCTAAAATGAGTACCCAGACTGTTGGGGGCAAATTAGCTTACTTGCTGTTCACCGCTATGATCTTTGGAATAGCGGTATATAAATAAAAACAAAACAAAACAAAAAACAAAAACAAGAACCCTACCCAACTATAATTCCCTGGTTTTCATGGGATGATATCATGGCAGTCAGTGCTATGAAATTGCTAGGATTATGTAATGTGTTTACATCCTCAGTTTGTGCTGCGAGTTAAATTAATCATTAACAGCGGTGGGTCACATCGCTATTACATCCTCTTGCCCATTGGTACAAACAAAATTTAATTTTCAAACCATTGTTTTTAAAGAGATTTTTGTAAACACAATCAGTGCAAGAATTACAACGGGATAATATTCAGTATAGCAGTTGCTCCTGATTACAGTTTATGACTGAATGGTTTACCAGTCACCACACTAAATGGTCGTTTAAATTCAACTTTATCTTCACTAAAGTTATTGACAGAACAGGGTTGCTACCTTCCAGAATAAACTACCATTAAAGACTGAAAGAGTCAGAAAAGGAAGGCAGTTGTTCCTACCAGATTTTATACAAATAACAGTGTGCTGAAAATTCAGAAACATTAGGCAATTAAAATAATGCTTAACCAACTAATACAACATTAGGCTCATTTAATCCTTCTGCTTTTGATTCTCAGCAGCACCTGCTGCGTTGCAGTCAGACACATTCTATTTGAATCAATAGAATGAAAAAGTCAGAGTGTAGGTGGTATATATTTCCACAGTGCATTAGCAGCTTACTAAAATGCTTGGGGATTCAGTATGATTCATCCCTTCATGACTGCATAATCACCCTGGAAAGGGGCTGAAAACAATGCACTGTCTTACTGATCAGGCTGATCTAAATGAATTGACTACAAGCAAAATTGCTCTATCAGGAATAGAATAAATAGAAGAAAGACATTTTAAAAAAATAAAGTCACAAGAATATCTTTGCTTTCTGTAAGACAAAATAAGTGAGCAATATTTTTTTTTGAATTTCCACAGCTCTTCTTCTGCAAAGTTTAATGAGAAGCATAGAGGTTTTGTGCAAGTGATGTCACCACTGTCATAATTAACTTCTGCAGCATAGACATTTTTCCAGCTTTCAAGGCTCTGCTCTACTGCAAAGAATATGATTCTGTGCACACTATTGTCTGTGATTAGCATGGCCTGCAGATGAGCCGTCAATCCTATCAATAGTCTCAACTAAAGCAGACCATTGAATCAATTGGATTTAGCATTGAACAACTGATTCAGTATGTCTACTTTAGGTGACACAAAGAACAAGATTCAAACCCAGATATCCAAAGACCTGTGCCTATTCCCACAGACCCAGACATTCTTTAAGGCATTCTGTCACTTAATTTCTTGATGGTTGACCTTTGTTTGGGAAGTATCTTCTCCACTTCCATTCTCTCGGGGTTTTATTTTCCTAACAAATTTTTATATCACCCACTTCTTGGATATCAAACACATGTTTGTTCCTGAATTTAACACGTGGTGCTATGGGATATGTTCTGAGTTGGTGTATCCAAGTTACAATACCTGGGGCAATGCAATAATGTCTAACCACCTCTGTAGAATGGCTAGTACTGTGAGGTGGAATCAGAGCAGCTGAATCCAAATTACAATGCCTTTAAGGCCACCATGTGGTAATCTGCAAGCATCCAGGAACATCAACATATATTTAACAGCATTACAAATTAGATACAACTCATAATGAGATAAAACTCATAATCCTAAAATACAATCCAGATCCAAATGGAAAGTTGACAACAAGCATTCTATATTGTCACTTCACTGTCTACTTACATCTCACATTATATTATAATAAAATACTGTATTATTATTTCTTCTGTGGAATGCAAGGCTGCATATATTAAATAGAGGACTTGATAATATGGTTCGCAGGAGCATTACATCCTAATCTGGCATGATTTTAATTGTAACAAACCTAATTTAATGTTGCCTCTCCTGAGCTATTCTGGTAATGTTGGATGGCCTAAATCAAATGAGAGAAGACCACAATGTGGAATCACCAGTGTTACTCCACCTAAAAATTGAAGTGATGGTAACAAGAGCTGAAGACTCATCTTACATGACTAGATCTTACAGCATTACAAGAACATCAGCAAAAAAGCAGACATTACTTAGTGTTAAAGATAACGCCAAAAGAGCCTCATTAAACAGTTCCTACAGGCATTCTCTGAAGATGTCAGACACAGATGCTGGTGAAACATCAGGAATAAACTCTTCTAGAACATGGCCAAATAGCCCGAAAAACTCACAAAAAACTATAATCCCTATAAATTATGTTATCAAAAATATTTTTGAACAAGGAGGTTGAGGAAGAAATCTGTTTCCCAGAGGATTTTTCCCCCTTTGTGATTGAGAAAGAGCAATATGATCAGAATTTTGTGAAACTGACAGATCAATCTGAGGATATTGGTTCATAACTGTCATCTTTGTTTCCCTGCTTCATGTAGACATCTTTGAAAAGCAGTCCCACTGAGTTCAGAGGGATTTACTTTTTAGAAAATTTCTGATTCCCTGCCCTGATGCCTGAAATAACATGTCAGTTTTATTGTAAGTCTCATTCTGAATAAAATATTTAGTTTTTGTCAGCCATTCAGAAGGGGCAAAACAGACCATGCTGTGGGCCCGATGCAGCACCTTGCTGGCCCAAAAAGGGCTGGCAAAATTCTGCTGTTTCTGAAAGCAGTGAAAAGCTGCCCTTGCCACCGCAGCAGCAGCTTTTCACCACTTCTTCAACACAACAGTTCTAAATGCTGCACTGAAGAAGGGGTGTGATGCCGCCCACCTTATGATCACGAGTGCAAGGCCGGTCCGTCCATATAGGCGAGCTAGGCAGTCACCTAGGGGCAGCAAACAATAGGGGGCACTGGCGCAGCGGGGTGGCAAGGGAGCTTGGAGACCAGAGAAAGAAAGAGAGAGCACGGCCAGAGCGGAAGATGAGGCAAGCAGAACAGCAGCCCTTTCCTCTCTGTTTACTTCCCTTCTCTCTCTCTCTCTGTCAATCTCTCTCTCTCTCTCTCTCTTTCTTCTGTCTCCCTTCCCTTTTTCCTCTTCCTCACTCCTTCCATGGCTGAGGAGGAGGGTAAGTCTCTTAGTCTTGGAGAGGGGAAGGGAGGGGAGGGGGGACCCCAGAGGAGGCGCCTGTAGCAACACAGCGGATGGGCAGCCCTTTCCTTCCTCCTCGCCTCTCCTTCTTCTTCTTCTTCTTTTACCTTCTTTCCTGCCTTGGTCCAGGGCTGTCCACCTGCTGTGTTGCCACAGGCACCTCCTCTGGGGTTCCCCCTCCCCACCCCAGGAGATTTACCCTCCTCCTCAGTCACGGAAGGAGTGAGCAAGAGGGCCTATGAGCATGTGGAGAGTGGTAGGTGGGCAGCCCTGGACCAAGGCAGGAAGGAAGGGAAAAGAGGAAGGAGGGAGGTGAAAAAGGCAGGGAAGAAGGTGGGAGGAAATAAAAAGGCAGGGTTAAGGAGAAAACAGAGAGAAAGAGAAAGGGAAGCCCTGAGAGGCTGAAAGAGTGTGACTTGCCCAAGGTCACCCAGTGGGTTTGTATGGCCAAGCTGGGATTTGAACCCTGGTCTCCCATTGTCCTACTCCAATACTCAGGCCACTACACCATGCTGGACTTCATCCACTACATCCACTGCACTTAAAGGTACAGTACCCAGTTATTCTTTGTTGTTGTGTACCTTCAAGTTGTTTTTCACCTTATGGAGACCTTAAAGGAAACCTTTCCTGGGGTTTGCTTGGCAAGATTTGTTCAGAGGAGGTTTGCCATGGCCTTCCCCTGAGGAGGCTGAGAGAATGTGACTTGATTGAGGTCACTCAATAGGGAGTCAAATTCTGGTCTTCAGAGTCCTAGTCCAACACACAAACAACACAAAGCTACATCCCAACCATCTATCCAGGAAGAATGTCAAAATGTCTTCAATTTTGAGCATGACTGAGAAACATGAATTTATATTGTTTTTTATTAATGTTTTTGGCTTTTAGTTGGTCATGTCCTCCATTTTTGAACATCTTACAATTTGTCCTACATCGTGCCCTACAATTTTCCTACACTTTGAAGGGCTACGGGGGGGGAGTGGCACCAAAATATTTCTCGCCTAAGGTGGCCAAATATCTAGAACCAGCCCTGCAGGAGGGCAGCATGACACTGGTGTCGAGGCCGGAATTAAACACCCTTAGTTCCTACTTTCTCTCTCTCTGTCTCACACACACACACACACACACACACACGCAGGGAGTCAACTCATTTTGATGTACATGAAATCTCTTGAAATGATCATTTTCATTGCACACTGGTCCTACTCTACTAGTAATGACAGGTGCAGTCAATTAATTGCATGATTCTAACTGAAACATTTCTATTCAGAAAAAGAGCATATATACAGTGTGACCAGACATCCTCCTTTCCCAAGACATGTCCTACATTTTAACTTTTTGTCTGGAAAAATTCTAAAATGTCCTCCATGTTGAGCATGAGTAAGAAGCACATTGAATAACACTCAGTGTTGGCTGTCCTCTGTGTACTACAGATGTGCAGTGCCAAAAACAAACAAAAACTAGGCCAAAATAGAGGTGCCAACATTCAGTACTGTCTGAGGTACTTGACCTCACCAGTAGCTCACACACAGCAGAGTACAGAAGCACAACTCAGTATGCACTATTTGACAACAAGGCACTGACCAACCTGAAATGAGGCACAAAGCTGACTTCTTCCAAAGTCCTTGGGGGCTTTTATTTTCCTGTTGCAATATGTACAATATATACAACAAAAGCTCTGACTTATGTCAACATACACTTGTCTGACATATTTACAGTCCACATTCTCAAAAGAAACACATCAACAGGAGTCCAATCCACACCTGCCCTGGGTTTTAGAGCACTTATATACAGTGGTACCCCGGGATACGAATTACCCAGCTTACGAATTTTTCGGGATACGAAAAAATCCCATAGGGATTTATTGTTTCGGCTTACGAAGGTTTTTTCGGGTTACGAAAAAACCTCGGCGCTATTTCGCCACCGGAGGGCAGCAGAGAGCTATTTTTTTCCATTAGCGCCTATGGCAATTCAGGTTACGAAGGTTTTTCGGGTTACGAAATTAGCCGCGGAACGAATTAATTTCGTAACCCGAGGTACCACTGTACCTACATTGGTAATGATTAAGAGTTGAAACCTGGTGTTACATCTCATTTACAGCCATACATATTATTTTACACTGTCTTAAAGGGACATTGTTTCCAACATGTTTGTTGTCTACTTGGCAGCCTATCCTTACTGCAAATAGGATGAATCCTTCTAAAGTTACTTTTTCATAGGAGCAGCAGCAGATGACAAGACATGTCCCCAAAGCGCATTTGTTTCTCAGAGAGGAAAAGGACAGCAGATATGTTAGGCAATTGCCTGTTTGAGGATACAATGTAAATTTTGAAAGTACATGACAGCAATTATTGAATAAGGATTTGTTCTTACTGTTCTTACATTTTATTCTTGGCCCCACCTACCTACCACTCCATCTATGCTCCATACATTTGCTTACCATTATTGTTCAGTCGTATCTGTTTTAACACCCTTACTCCCTCCATTCTGTCTCCATGGTCACTTTCATACTGCATTCCTTCAGACACAGGCACACAGACTTTACAGGTGTTCCCCCTCTCCCTTGGTATCCAAATTTCCAGTTATGGGGAAAAGATGAGACATAAATAAAGTTGAGAATAATTTGGTCACAATTCAGATCCCTCATGAGAACTTTACCAATAAATCACACATTGTTTTAAAGATATAACTAGTAGTTGTGATTTCCCCCCTTACTCCAAAGGAAATGCAGCTAACTCAATCCAAATTGGGACCATAGGATGTGGGTAGGACAGGCTTGAAAGTGCACAGCATATTCTAAACCACAATGTGTGCTGACCAAGTACTAAATTAGGCATTTGTCACTTTCATATATTACCCTTTATTTTGTTTACCATTTATCAGTGAAAAGCAATTAAGGTCTAGCTGACAAGAGAAGTGGTTGGTTATATGTTGAGGCAATCCCCATTCAAGGGAATTCTCACTTTATATATTATCCAAGCAACAAATACCCTGAGGGGGAAAATGAACAAGGTACCAACCTTGCAAGTAATTGCAGTGCAGCTGACAAGGTAACTAACACAAATGGTTTTAAGAAATATCTTGGACACATTTAGACTACTTAAAGTACGTTTTCAGTGGCCTTGGATTATAATGTATACGCTGTTGCTCATATAATGTCAACTATTTTTAACGCCAAGATTGTGTGCTGTATTTAAATAACGTTTCTTTTCAGATAAATTTAGATCAACAAGAACTTTCCTTTTGTCTCTTGAATAAAAGCTGTAAATAAATGGCAGAAGCAGAACTTAAAAGTGCTGTTGTTTCTTTGATGTACACTAACAATAGAGTAATTTACCAGGGGCATGCAGGGGAGTCCATAACGTATATTCCTTTGAGAACATTTTCTGTTCAAAAACTTTGTTTTTATTTTCAGGAAGAAGAATGTGAAGATATGTATTCAGTTGTTTGAACAAATATGAAGATAAGCTACAAAGCTTTCTGATTGCACCATCACACATACACATACACACTTGGAGAGAAACAACAGCTATCCTTGCTCCCAATTGTAAATTCTAATAATGCGTGTTCTCCAGCACCATTTCCCCACACAAAATTATCCTTAGAATTTTTCCATTTTATCGTCATAGCATGATAGCATTGCAAGGACATTAAGCACAATGGCAAAGTGTGATATGGTGAAGATAGAGCTGAGGGAAGCAGCAATGCTCCTCTAATTATCCCCCTAACACACACACACTTTCAATAGTCATCTCTATAATAAAAAAAATAGGAAGTATTTTTACTGAAATTCAGAGCTAGGTACCCTATAAAGTGAGGTGACAAGAATAGGTGATAGATTTCACCTCCATGTCACAGAGGAACCACCAGTGGCTCAGTGAAGTGGAACCCATCAGAGAGTTTCATTAAGGCTTTCACAACTTTGTGATGAGTGAAACCAATTTGTGTCTGTCTGTCTGTGCAGCTTCCAGAAAACAAATCCACCTGACTGAGTGAGCAATGTTAATATGACAATTATAGTGGTGATGGAGGCCAACAACCCCAGGTGGGAGACAACTTGTGCCATGGCTGTTTTATGCCAAATACTGAATGCCACATAGATCATAGGCACTGGTATCTACAAGGTTTTAGGTGGAAAAGAAATAATAAGGATGCAATCCAGTATGCATTTATCTTGAAATAAGTCCGAGTGAATTAAATAATATTTATGTTTCAGCAGACCCACAAATTATTCTGCTGCAAAGCTTTTTCAAATAACAGCATTATAGGAGTTTATATTCCTGAGAATAAACAATCCATAGCTGTTGAGGGTCTCTTTAGTCCTGCAAAATTATAACCTAGACTGGGTCAGAAATAAGTTCAAAATTATTTACTACCTAATAGTGTCCCACAAGGTCAAGAAGATGCAGTAGGTTATGAATAGACATTATTCTTGTCAACAAGACTGGTTGTCAAAAGGCCATCACATCAACAGTTTCTTCTGTTCCATCAATAAATAAATCCAGATACCTAAATTAAACATGATCTTTGTAATAGTTGTTGTGTGTCCTCAAGTAATTTTTGACCTATGGCAACTCTAAGGCGAACCTATCATGGGATTTTCTTGGAAAGTTCCTTCAGAGGCAGTTTGCCATTGCCATCCTCTGAAGTTAAGAGAGTGTAACTTTGCCTAAGTCTACCCTGTGGATCTTACTGTGCATGTAATTGTACAGAAACTGTAATTTCTAATGAAATTACAACACCAATAGAAATGGAAAATAATTCATAGAAATGAAAGGAAGCATCACAGGAGTAGTGTGACCAAGATTGTGCCCTGTGAGTCTTGGTTCTGTATAGGATTACTAAAGACTTTTTGATAGTTAATCACAAAGGAAAGCTTGAAGAGAGACCCTCATGCATTTTAGGAAACTTACCATACCAGATTTCCTAACTGCACTACTAGCACACAGACAACATTAAGTAGTAATGAGGTAAATTTCCTTTTTGGAAATTTGCCTTTGAGATTTACAAAACAGCCCTTTTTATTTTTAAAATTAATTTCTTGTTTATTAAGACACCTAAATGCAAATAGTATGCTTAATTATTATAAAGCATATAATATACTTTCCTGTTAAGATGGAATTTCATTCCATGAAATATAATTAGTATTGAAGAGGCATTTTTCAACAGCTATGAGCAATGGATAATATTAATATTTTATAAGGAAAGGTCATGATTGATTACTGTGAGAACTGCATTTAATTAAAAGTATTCTGACTAGTTTGCCAAATAATATTTGAAAAACAATGTCAGAAGTTTGCGAGGAAGCAGACGCCTTCTGGGTATTGCAGCTGAATTAGGAACTGTGGCTTTAATCATGCACCAAAGCAATGCATTGAAGTGCAAATCAGATTGCATTGCAAGTCAGACATGTTACAGGATTTTTTTTTTTAAAAAAAAGCATTTTGAAATACAGATTTGGATCAGAATCTGTGTTTTTCCCCTGATGTGAGAAGTCCATTTTTCAAAACAAGCAGTTCAGAACCTGCTACTTGGACCCACTGCAATTACTCATCATAACTTAAAGGTATTCCTGTAGTGACATTTCCATGCACACCTATAGGACTGCAGTACCACAGTATGAGAATCACAGAATCTCAGAGGTTGTCTGCATGAGCCAAATGGCCCAGCTTCCCTCTGGCCTCACATCACTAGTTTAGATGACACAGGTCAAAACACCAGGGCAGGATCGGGCCCAATGCTGCCTGTGCAGACACAGATCCTGAAGATCTGGTCTGATCCTAGGGTAAAGAGCTTTTTCCCTTGGCAAAATAACCTGGCTTTCTATAGAGTTTCTAAGAAACTCCATGGCAACACTAGGCTGTTCAGACAGCCCCCACCCCACTCATGCACTCCTTACCTTTCTGGCATGCAGTCTATCAGAGATGTCTCCCAGTCACCCTGTCTGACATGGCAATGGGGCACCTGGCCACATGGGTGTAGCTAGGTGCTCTGTTTCCATATCATGTGGGTCCACTGTGAGGCTTCTCAGATGGATGACATACTAGAAAGATAAGGAGCAACCCCGGGTCCTGGGTCGGTCCAGGGAAGGGTGTGTAAACACCTGCTGCTACCTGCGCCGAATCAGGGACTAACCCAGGTGAGCACTGGGGGCAGGATAGCACAGGCTCAGCCCTGTCTACTCAGGCCCTTAGAATCATACAAATGGAAGGCTGCACAAGGATCATCTAGTCCAACCTCCGATCATGAATCCTGAGAAACGGTAATCCAACTTCGGTTTAAAGTCCTTCAATGAAAGAGAGTTCATCAGCTAATGCAGTCTGTTCCACATCTGAAGTGCTGTTACCATCAGGTCATTTTTTCCTCATGTTAGATGGAATTTCCCATATTGCAATTTGAATCCATATTATAACCTCTGGAGTAGCAGAAAACAAGCTTCGTCCATTTTCTACATGGAATCTCTACAGATATATAAAGAAGTCTATCACAACACTTCTCAGTCATCTCTTCTCTAAGCTAAACCAATTCATTTCCTTCTCATTGGGCTTGGTTTCCATACATTTAACCAGTTTGATCACCCTCCTCTGAACACATGCTATTAATTTCATTGAAATGTGGATTTGAATATGCATATCTCCATTCACATTCTGAAACATTTATTCATATTTTATTTTATTTTATTGTGACTGAGGAAAACAGATGGAAAAGAATCCATTGCGTTTGCATTTTCCTATGAAAATATACATTTCATATCTACTGAGACTGTCAATGGAATGAAACATCTTGTCTATGAAAGCTATATATTTTAGATCCTTGCAGTGTGTTTTTATTCATGAAAACAACCAGTTTGAAAATGGCATGACTAAACACATGTGCAATTGAAAAAAGAATGCAAGCACACTTTAGTCAATTCAGTGAGAAAAATAAGAATGCAAGCATTCCAAAAAAATGCATCCCTAACTTAAGATGAATCAAAGTAGAGTAAAGGAATGTCCAGCTGCTGGCCAAAGAAATCCTTATACTAGTATTGATGATATTTACAGATAGCAAATAGGTTGTTTCTAGAAGATTCTATCAAATGTTTTTTGACTTTCTAATAATGTATCAAGTCAAAACAATAGTGGATATTGCTGATATGGGGTAGATAAATCACAGGGCTGACTGAGATTGAGGCGATCTCCAAAGGTTTAGTTTTTATTCCTAGTATGGATTACATTGCTGAATTTTGTATTTAACCACCACAGGTAGAAATGATCTACAGTAAATTGTACTATGAGAAAGTAAATCCCAAGAAATAGAAAAGTAATATAGTAATCTCTAGCGTAGATGAGATATAACACAATAGCTGTTGTAGCATTTGTTAAAGTGAGAAATGAGAAGTTCTTGCCATATATTCTAGGTGACAACAAGTGTACTAGCCAACATTATTAACTCAGCAGAGATGCCCCAGATTAGGAAGCATCTTTAATTTCAACACAGGGTTACAATTAATCTTTAGGTAATCAGACATCAGTGTCTAGAACAGTAATCCCATCTGGGTAATGGCATGTGTAAGTGACTAATAATCAGTGTTGTACTTTTTCTTCTGCCCTCTGTAAAACACTTTAGTCAGGTGATTGCAGCAGAAAAAGGTCTACATATTTCAACAAATATTATCTGGACAAAAACACAGAGAATGACAGATACATGTATCGATAAAGAGACAGGCAGACAAAGGGTAGGGTAAGTGAAGAAAAATGTGAAGGATGCTGATACTGTCATTTTGAAATTAGTATTTTAAAAGAAGATATCAAACTAGATTCCTCAATATGGACATCAAGTGATATTCCTAAATACTGACATCAAGCTAGACTGCTGAAAACAAACTCAGTGGAAGCAGAAATAAGGAATTAGGATACAACAGCCAAGTGAGCATTACACATCTATACAGTGACAGCAATGACATCGTGAGAGGTAGGAAATGATAGTGACTACTTGGAAAGAAATTCTGTCTTTAACTGTTAATGTTTTGTTACACACATATATACTATATACTATCTGTGTAACCTCTGAGTGAAGTTATACTGGGCCCAAACAGACAGACAAACATAAAGCTGCTTCGGGCCACCCACTTTGGAAGTGTGCTGTTTAAATGACACATGCATCTTAAGAGGCTGGAAGCCATGCCAAAGCCATGCTCCATTCCTAAGGACTGGAGTGCAGCTTCTGGCCTCTTAAGATGCATGTGTCATTTAAACAGCATACTTCCAATGTAACCAATTACGCAAAAACTTTGGCCTTACTATTATGCATCACGAAAGTTGTGACTGCCTTTATTTTAGTTGCTTTGGAAATATGTACCTGAACCTGTGCAGCAACAGACATTGTGGGGGAAGGAGTGTTTTGATGGCCTCCTCAAACCCAGGCCATAATTGATAGTGCTTGCTGTACAACACCAAGTTGCTGCATGTGCTGGGAGCAGAGTCAGAGAGTTGGTAGGCCAAGCTACCCTCTCACAAGCCATCTTCAGACTTTGCTCTGAGATCCAACATCCCACTGTCAATGCAGATTGAGCATTCCTGGTCACTTCAGGGCCAGGTAGGAATTTTCTCCCCTTTACCTGTTTTTCCCCCTTAGCCCATACCCCATTGTGTACTGGCTAAGGATGGTATCTGTAAATGGGTTTTCACTTGGCAGATAGTGGAGGGAGAATATATGAGTTCTGTGTACAACTTGGCAGTGAAGAATTTTGGCTCTAGAATGGCTGTTATAGTCTTGTGATCTGTGGGGTTGGGAAGGAGCTAAGCTGGGCATTCACTCTCCCTTACAAAATCTTGAGACTTGCACGGAGTGCCCTGGGTTTATCTTCTAGTAAATGACTGACTGGGGAGTTACCCATAGAACTGGATTGCCCTTGGATGACAGAATTGGGAGCATACTTATCAAATTTGCAGATGACACCAAATTAGGAGGAGTAGCTAACACTCCAGAGGACAGGATCAACATTCAAGATGACCTGAATAAACTAGAAAATTGGGCCACAGCTAACAAAATGAACTTCAACAGGGAGAAATGCAAGATACTGCACTTAGGGTGGAAAAATAAAATGCACAGATATAGGATGGGAGACACATGGCTGAACGAGACTATGTGTGAAAGGGATCTGGGAGTCCAAGTAGACCACAAGCTGAACTTGAGTGAACAGTGTGATGCGGCAGCTAAAAAGGCCAATGCAATTTTAGGCTGCATCAGTAAGAGTATTGTATCTAGATCAAGGGAAGTAATAGTGCCACTCTATTCTGCTTTGGTCAGGCCCCACCTGGAATATTGTGTCCAGTTCTGGGCGCCACAATTCAAAAAGGATGTTGAAAAACTGGAACGTGTCCAAAGGAGGGCAAGTAAAATGGTGAGAGGTCTAGAAACCATGTCCTATGAGGAACGACTTAAGGAGCTGGGGATGTTTAGCCTGGAGAAAAGAAGGTTAAGAGGTGATATGATAGCCCTGTTTAAATACTTGAAGGGATGCCATACTGAGGAGGGAGCTGACTTGTTTTCACTTGCTCCAGAGACTAGGACCCAGAGCAATGGATGCAAGCTACAAGAAAAGAGATTCCACCTCAACATTAGGAAGAACTTCCTGACAGTAAGGGCTGTCCGACAGTGGAACAAACTCCCTCGGAGTGTAGTGGAGTCTCCTTCCTTGGAGGTCTTTAAACAGAGGCTAGATGGCTATCTGTCGGAGATGATTTGATTTGGATTCCTGCATGGCAGGGGGTTGGACTGGATGGCCCTTGCGGTCTCTTCCAACTCTATGATTCTATGATTCTATGATTGGTGTAAGGTATGCTGAGGAGATGGTCACAGGTTGACACCTGGCCTCAGTTGGCTCCACATCAGGTTGCTCCTCACCCCTCAAAAATGACCTTCAGAGGCTGTATGCACTGCATGGACCACTCTTTACCCAAACCTTTTTTTTTCCAGTTTAATAAATCTAGTCTATTTGTCAGAATCTCTTTCAAAATTATGTGTTTCTAGAAATTAAGTCTGGTGTCATCTGGCTCATTCAAGATGAGCTTTATGCTTATGCATAAAGTATATGCATAAAGTAGGGAGAAATACCATATGCAATATGAAAAATAGTCTAAACAATACATAAGCAGAGAGATATATGACTAAGGAGGAAATTGGCCTATTTGTATGTCATTGATTGTGAATTAAAAATCATTCATTTAGGTTTATCAATAATTATTTTTGTATCTGGCCAGCACTTTCTCTTTCTCCTTATTTATACTTACCTACTCTTTATTTCTATTACTATTACATATATTTATATTCATATTTATGTTTACAGTTTTTGCAGTAAGTGTGCTTGCTGTGAAATGTTAGGAGTAAGGCAAAGTAGATAGTGTCCCTATGGAATGATTCACACATGCTATTGTATCTTCCTGGCTGCAATCATATGCCTAGTTAGGTAATAGTGAGACCCAATGATCAGGATGGAAATTATCTCTCACTAACCATGCAGAGGATTGTGCCTTTAGTGTTTCATGGCTCAGTGGCATTCAGCTGAATGTGTGTATTGCTTCCACTGAAAAATAGGTGATAGCAAATCCCCTTTTATGGTCATTGTCCATGGAAACACAAATCATTATTGGATGTTATTACGGTTTCATGAAATAAATGTCTATGAAAGAAAAGTAGGTTGAGATTCTTTACCATAGAACCATAGAAAGAAATGGACTCACTTAATTCAGGGATGGGTTCATGTAGTCTTTTTAGTATTGGACTACAGTTCACATTAGCCCTCACCATTGGTAATGTGGCTCCCAGGGCTAATGGAAGTTGCAGACCAGTAACATCTGGATGACCTTATTTTCCCCATCTTTTTCAAAGTACCTTATGAAACAGCAGTTTAAAAGACCTGACTGAAGGAACCTAGCTCTGTGCTGAAAGCTCTGTGTGATATTCCAACACTGAAATAATTTGAGGAAATTCAACTTGTTATTCAGAATGATGTATGGTCACTCTAATGCTTAAAATAGAATAATCTCATGGCCTATAGAGTAGCAGTAGACACTCCACAGTTAATTATAGGCACCCTCATGATAAGAGCTAATCTTAATATTCTTTAGCTCAACCAGCATTTTAAGAAATATATTAATTCCCTTGGCTTTAACAAGGGAAAATTGTGTGGTTTATATTATAGTCAAAAGTGACCTTTTAGCCAGGAAATCTATGAATATGCATTGTGTGTGTGTGTGTGTGGCAAGTAATAAAAGGGGGGAGAAGAAGAGATCATGTATTCAACCTTTTATACAAAATGCAAGGAAAAAGTACTTGATGCTTACCCTGTTCATTATTTCACTGTCTTTTTAAAACTTCCTTTCTTTTGAAACAGTGCCTGAACTGTATGAGAACATCAAGAGCAACCACACAAGTGATTTCCATCCTTTTCCTAAAATATCTGTTCCTTAATTCTAGTTGTTGTTTTCAGGGTGGGGCAAGTAAAAGATCTTAGTGGTCACTGGCATTTCAATTGCACTGAGGGGATGAACACATGGTGAATTTTGCAAGAATGTTTTAAGGGAAGCCATGAAGCTGGAATATTTGGAGACTATTATTCAGCACTTTGGACTACTCCAATAAAATGATCCTATAAAACTCACCATGGATTCTCTACCTTGATCAGCCACTGGCCACCACTGGCAGATCTATAACAAGGGAAACTTTGAAAATTCTCAGCAGACTTTGGCATTCCATTTTCCCCATCATTGTCGTGTCATTTCAAGACATAAGGCTAACCTATTACAGGGTTTTCTTGGCAGGATTTGTTCGGTGAAGAGAGGGGATCTTTTTCTTCCTCGGGATGAGAATGTTTTTTATTTTATTTTTATTAAAAATGTTATTATTTCTTAGATTTTATGCTGTGGGCAGGTATACTTTATCTATTTTATTGTTTGTATGTACAGTGCTGTGTAAATCTACAGTGCTATATAAATAATAATAATAATAATAATAATAATAATAATAATAATAATAACAACTTTACTTGCCCAAGGTCACCCAGTGGGCTTCTATGGATGAATGGGGATTCAAATCCTGGCCTCTCAGATTTTCAGTGCAGTGGGCAAACCACTATACTGACTATTCATCTTGCTGGAACCTCCCCATTTTGGGGCCTATTACACTCATTTATTCCTGACCATGTTGTCCAGCTGAGAGAGATCATAAGTAGAATCAGTAGCCTATGGTTATAAATTAGGGGAAGCATAAATTAACAAATTCTGAGATGTAGTCTATATCTCTCAAAGATTGTATCTAGGCTCTATGAGCCTATCCAACACCAGTCCAGGTTAGGGATTGAAAAAGTTAGGTCACAGAAGAGTACCTTATCAGTGGTTGCTCTCAGCCTATGGCATTCCCTTCCATGGAAGGGAAGACAGGTTCCTTCTCTGTTCTGTTTTCATTAACAAATAATGACACTTGCAGAGATCCTATATGACTTTATACATAATGTAACTTTGCTTATACCTAGCTAGGCAGCAGAGACATTAAGAATCTCAGTTACTGAATTGTGAAAATGTGTGTTGATGTACTGACAAGTGCTTGATGCACATTAGTGCCCAAACTCATAAGGACTGAGGTGATGTGTATCAGGACCAGTGTACATCAGGCACCAGTGTGCATCAGGCACTTTCCCAGTTCTCCTATGTAGTAGGGTAACAGAAGCCTGGTCCTGGGTAAGGACATTGTGCAACTGTGCAGTTCTAATTCCTGTAGAATAAGTCCAATTACAAAGATGCAGTGTCTTAACAAGATTCCACCCATTTTCATTTAAACAGACATTTGAGAATTAATTGGTTGGGGGAAGGTTGTTTTGATGGAGGCTGTGCCATATATTGTATCTTTATTGTTATGCTTTAAATAATTTTATACTTTTAAAATTAATAATGTTTTAATATGATAATTTGTTTAATTGTGATTTAAATATTTTAACTGTTTTTAGTTCTGTGTGGTTTAATCATAATCATAATAAATTTTATTTCTATTTCCCGCCTCTCCCTGCGGATTGAGGCAGGATTACAACAAACAAATTATTCCAGCAATAAAAACATATCAAATACATTCAATAAAAACAATACCATATTATCAATATAATAAGGTTAATAAAATGCAATTAACTTTCAGAAAACATACAATATTAATGGAGGTGAGATATTTTACAGCAAATTTGGTGGATAGGCTCGCCGGAAGAGATCCGTCTTGAGTGCCTTCTCAAAGGCATCTAAGGTGGTAATAAGGCGGATCTCTTCCGGCAAGTTGTTCCATAACTTGGGGACTATGGCAGAAAATGCTCTGTGGGAAGTTGTTGTTAACCTACTTTTTGCACACTCTAATAATTTCTTCCCAGATGTCCTGAGAGTGCAGGGCAGATTGTGTAGGGAGAGGCATTCCCTCAAGTAACTCTGGCCCGAGCCATATAGGGCTTTAAAGGTAATAACCGACACTTTGTATTGGGCCCAGAAGCTGATCGGCAGCCAGTGAAGAGATTTTAATATTGGTGTTATGTGGTCGAACCTAGATGTCCCGGTGACCAATCTGGCTGCAGCATTTTGAACCAATTAAAGCTTCCGAACTTGGTACAAAGGTAGCCCCATGTAGACCGCATTACAGAAATCTTAATGAGAGATTACCAGTGTGAGTACCACTGCTTCAAGGTCCTTTTGGTTCAGGTAGGGATGCAGTTGGCATATCAACCGAAGTTGGTACCAAGCACTCCTAGCCATCGCATCTACTTGAGATGACAACTACAGAGATGGATCTAGGAGTACTCCCAAACTGTGAACTTTGCCCTTTAGGGGAAGTGTGACCCCGTTTAGGACAGGTTGGCAAACTTCCCTGCCTGGGCCTGGGGATACTATCGCTAGTACCTCCACTTTCTCTGGATTCAGTCTGAGTTTGTTTTCCCTCATCCAGCCCATTACTGACTCAAGGCAGGAATTCAGAGGACAGATGGCATCTTTGGTCACTGCAAGAGTCGGAAGCATAGGGAAACATATTGGGGTGTCATCAGCGTACTGATAACACCACGCCACATGCCTCCGGATGAACTTTCCCAGCAGTTTCATGTAAATATTAAACATCATGGGGGACAGAATGGCGCCCTGAGGGACGTCAGATGTCAGCTCTCTTTTACAAGAGCAGCTGTCCCCCAGCCATGTGGAGCGCAGTGCCACTGATACCTAACTCTCTCAGGCATTCCAGAAGGATACGATGTTCTATGGCAGGGGTAGGCAACCTTTTTGAGCCGGGGGCCAGGTTGCTGTCCCTCAGGCGACTGGGGGGGCCGAAGCCGGGGGTGGAGCTTCCACCCTCCGGGGCGGGGCCGCGTGCCGGGGGTGGAGCTTGCACCCTCTGGGGCGGGGCCACATGCCAGGGGTGCAGCTTCCACCCTCCAGGGGCGGGGCCGCATGCTGGGGGCGGAGCTTCCACCCTCTGGGGGCCAGGCCTCCCCATCTTTGCTGGCCCCTGACGGGGCCCCAGGCCCCGTCAGAGACCGGCAAAAAAGCTGGTGGGGGCCGCCAGCGCTGGAGGGCCCCCTGGAGGGCCCCAGCGACGGCACAGGGCCTCCCAGAGGCCCCCTGCCGCTGTCGGAGCCCTCATGGAGGGCCCCAGCGACGGCACGGGGCCTCCCAGAGGCCCCCTGCTGCCCTCGGAGCCCTCCTGGAGGGCCCCAGCGGCGGCAGCAGGCCCCCCAGAGGCCCCCTGCCGCCCTCGGAGCCCTCCTGGAGGGCCCCAGAGACGGCAGCGGGCCTCCTAGAGGCCCGCCGCCACTGCCGCCGCAGCCGCCCATTGCGGCTTTTCGCCACTCTGGGCGCCGCCATTTTGGGCGGAAAAATGGCGGTGCCCATAGCCCCAGAGGCTGCTATGGGCGCCGCCATTTTTTCGCCCCAAATGGCAGTGCCCAGAGCGGCGAAAAGCCATGATGGGCGGCCGTCGCCGCAGCGGTGGCGGCAACAGCAGCCAGGGGGCGGTCGGCAGGCCTCCACGGGCCACATCCGGCCCGCGGGCCGGAGGTTGCCGACCCCTGTTCCATGGTATCCAATGCAGCTGAGATGTCCAAGAGCACCAGCAGGGTCACACTTCCCCTGTCAATGCCCAGACGAAGATCATTAACCAAAGCAACCATGGCAATCTCAACTCTGTATCTCTCCCTGAAGCCGGTTTGAAATAGGTCTAGATAATCAGCTTCATCCAAGACGGCTTGGAGTTGGAAAGCAACTGCCCTCTCGATCATCTTGCCCAAGAATGGTAGTAAGAAAACCGGTCTCTAGTTATTTCTTATCAAAGGGTCCAGGGAGGGTTTTTTCAAAAGTGGTTTAACCACCGCTTGTTTGAGTTTAAATGGAAATTTCCCCTCCCTAAGGGATGCATTGATTATAGCCTGAAGTAATATTTTTACTGCATCCCCTCCTTGAGCGGTCAACCAGGATAGGCAAGGATCTAGAGGGCATGTTGTCTTCCTTACACAACCAAAAAGCTTGTCCACTTCATCAGTATTTACAAACTCAAAGTGATCCAATCTAACATAGTCCACGGAGTCACTGGACATCTTTCTCATAGTTTCTGTTGTAATACTGGCATCAAGATCATCTCTTATCCAAGGTATTGAATAGGTCACAGCAGGCTTTTGTTGGTTCTAGAAGAGGGTTCAGGGTGGGAGGCAGTTGGGTTAGCTCTTTAACCACCCTGAACAGCTCTGCTGGATGAGACTCCGCTGATGCAATAATTTAATTGAGGAGAAAGGTAAGATGTAAATTAAATAAAAAATAAAGCATCACAAAATGTATATTTTCCCAAACTTTAGATTGCTCAAACGTCAAAACTAACAATATCAGTTTTGATAGGGGAAAAAGAAAAAGAAAAGTCTACTTCCCAGTTGTGTCAAACTAATCTTGTTGCCATATTTCCCTTTCAACAGCAAACCTCACTTTGAAGATCACAATCGTTATCACGATGTCTCTGTCATCTACTTTCTGTCATGATTCATTTGGCTAATCAAAAGGTTTTGGCAACTAGTCACGGATTTGTACCATAAACTCATCTGACAATGATATAATGCTTTAAAAACACAGATATATTTTTGCTATGCATAGTTGAACAGGCATCTGTTCTGTTAAATACACATGGGATTCTTTAGAGTACAAGCACACCTCATTGAAAGACGGAGGCTTTTGAAGTTGTCCAGATTCCATCACCTCTTCTTGACAAATAGTCTCCTGAGCAACAATGTTCAAATTTTCCAGCATGCTTTGTAGATTTTTTAAAAAGAGGTTTTTCATGTCAATGTTCTTTGCACCATGATTCAGAGTGAAATACTGTTTTCAAGTCCATTTGCAGTGGGGGGAGAGGAGGACGAATAAAGAACGTTGTCAGTATACAGATGTTCCATTTGTTATTGCAGAGAATTTATTCTCAATGTATTTGCCATAAAATTTACAGTGTGGGGAAAGAAATTGTCAGACACAAAGTAAGCGGTTGCGATTACAGGAGAAACTTCATACGGAAAACTGAATATGAAGGTGCCCCTAGGAGGTAGCCAAGAGCTAAGATAAGCAAAGATGACAGCAGTGGAGTCAAATCCATGCAGCTTCAAAAGGGTTAGTGGACAAAAACATCATCTGGAAGAAAAAAAAATATCACTAGGACTAGGGAATAAGCACTAAAGATAAATGCGTACATTCATACAAAGATTAAGCATGTGGCAGGCTGTGTGCTGCTGTTGGTAGAACTAGGACCACCAAGAGTGGGTTTGGAACATTTGGGGGGGGGGTGAGTACTCTGCTCCTCAGTAGTAACAGCACTTGTGTGTTTTGGGCAGTGACTACCCATGGATGATTGCAGGTTGTATAGCCAGCTGGTTGAGTGAGCACCTTTGTGCTGGAGTAGTGGATTTGGGTTCAGTAAGAAAGGGGCATGAAGGGGAGAGATCTTAGGAAGGGGCCCTTCTTCCACTCTCCTCCATCCCTGAATTTTGGTGAGCCAGGTGAAGATTCTAGAGACCTATTTGAGAGAGACTCAGTGCCTGAACAGATAGGCCAAAATAAAGCTGCTTTGGGCCACTTTGCAAGTGTTCTGTTTAAATTATACCTGATCCTAAGAGGCTGGAAGCCACACCAAAGCCACACTCCAATCTAAGGTCTGGAGAGCAGCTTTGGCGTAGCTACTGTCCTCTTAAGATGCATGTGCCATTTAAACAGCATACCTTCATAGTGACCTGAAGCAGCTTTATTATGGCCTGTCTGTTCAGGCCCTCAGAACAGGCACGCCTGCAGCATTCCTGAAAATAGAGTAGAAGGAATGGGAGAAAGGGAGGTGACCATTTGGTTCAGTGGGTGGAGGAATGGGGGAAGATTCCATTGCCTAGAAGCCAAAAGAATTCTCTTTTGAATTTTCTTTCCTGACACATCTGCTGACAGTTCTGAGTCCCTGGTGAACCAGCTAAGAAATATTTTCACAGGATTTTCAATTTTGTATATCATCATTATTTTCCTTGAAATAACTGATTTTGCAATGGATGCCAAAAATGTTGATTCACATGTGTCACTGAATAAATCATACTGGCTACAGTTGTGTGTGAATATTAGATGATATCTCAATCACCCTTACATAGGCATACTACATTTGCATTCCCATTGGGATATGTTTGAAATATTTTTGCTTTACCAAAAGGGGATAACACTTTAAAAGGGACTCAGTCTAGAGATGAAATGCAGAAACCTAAACCATACATCTCAGGGGATAAATGAAAACTATATCCCAGTCATTGCATTTGCTGCTTAACTGTTCCATTTTCTAATTCTTAGAAAATGATTTTGCATCCCATTTCGCATTTCCTCCAATATTCATTGCTCCACTTATCAGCACAGTGTACTCTTACTTTCAGAGTAGCCTGCTGGGATTGACTGAGCATCCATATGAGACCCACTGGGCAGGCATGCAGCCTACTGTTCAAGAACTATTTTTTCATACATGTGTGTATGCAGAACAGAGATTCATTTTTAACTTGCTTTGTATAGAATTGCCTTGTGGTACTTACTCAGGAGGCTTTAAAGAATAGTCACAAAATGTATCTTCCTCAATGAAAGCAAGTAAGCAAGTTGACATATGTTGCCCGAAAAGTTGGGGGACGTTGGTAGTCCTCACCCACATTGCCAGCATCTCCTTGAAACTTGTGGAAATCAGAAGGCAAAAGGAGGTCTGCAAGAGAAAGGTAACTACAGGGATTGGTAATAACTGCAGGCCCAAAAGAGTTGTCCTAAACTGGGCCACTGGATGGAGTGGATCCTATCCCCTCCTTCTTGGCCTGGCTCTTCCTAGATGGTGAAGCATCAGTAAAGCTTCTGGCCATGTTTGCGGCATGTGTCATCTGAACATTACACCCTGAATGTGGCTGGAATTTGCATCATTTGGCCCATGTGTTTCAGGCCCTAGTTTCAGTAATTAAAGTATTTTATTCAGAAAAGTGCAAGGGTGCGTGCAGAAGTACAAGGACTGAGGTGACCTTAGGAATCATGCAAGAATATCAAAATGAAAGGTGTGGAGGATTGGAAAAAGAGAAGTTGGGGTTAAAGAGAGCAATATTTACTGATTCTGAAGAGAGCTCTGTGGAAAACATAGAGTAGCTCAAACCTTGTGTGAGGGTTGCATAGAAGAAGCCCTAGTCTATGAACAATGTGACTGGGGACACATATTCAGTATGACAAATATCATAATGGCTTTCCCAGGAACTGTCAAAAGGGTCTGGAACAGCTGATAGCTTTAGCTCCAGACTGACAATAAATTGATTTGCTATGAGACAATCCTTTAATGATTAGGCAGAAAGAGTGTAAAAGGAACACCATCATAAGGTGAGGCAAATGGTATAGACATGCCTTTCTACCTTTGCTTCCGTTGTAATTGGAAATGCATGGAACAGTGGTGAGGGGTGAGCAGATCAGCAAAACCCTTTCCTTGGTTTTAGCTTGGTCTCCATAGGTCCTCCAGTCAGCAGACTCCTACAAGGCTATAACTTCCAGTTTCCACAGTCACTGTGACCTCAAAATATATCCAATTCTAGATATTAATTATGAAACCACTTTCCCAGGAGGAGGGGAGTAGGATATGTTAATACATATTCCATAGAGAAAATGCTTAACCACTGCAGAGAGTTGTTGTCTGGGAGGACTTTTTGCAAAAAAAAATCCATTTTTGAGGGGGGAAATCAGCAAAAAACATTAATTGCAGAAAACACTATTTTATATACAAAATGTACTGCTTTTTCTTCTTTGTAACTCCTGAAATATGTCAATCTAACTTCTGTTTAAAGATATCCAAAGACAAAGAGTCTATCACTCTCCAAAGCAATCACTTGCATTATCAAAGAACTCTTTCAGTAAAAGGAAAAAGGTTCTTCTTAATGTATATGAGAATCCTTCTTGTCATTTGAACCTATCAGTTCTTGTTCTAGTCTCTGGAGCAGTAGAAAACAAGCGGGTTTCAATTTATACATGTCGAAAGCAGCTTAAAACATACCTTGATCAAATTTTTGAAATGAGTAATTCTAGCCCTTAGCATCACAGCTTCCTCCCAACACACATACCATACTCATTTAAAAAGCGTGTGTTAGAGAATTTAAGATTTTGCATGAAATCCTTCAGATATTTAAAGGTAGCCATCAAGTTTAAGACTGGTTATAAACCAAGACCTTTAATCATCTTGCTTGTCCTTCTCTGGGCACATTCTATGTGCCCAGAACTACACACATTATTTCAGTTGAGATTTGATCAAAGCAGAATAGAGTGGCACTACTACATCCCTCAATTTGTATTCCTGTTGATGCAGTCCAGAATTGCACTGGCTTTTTAGCTGTACCATCACATTATTGACTCATCTTTAGCCTGTGGTCCCTTTGAGCCATTTTGCATGTATTACAGTACTTTCAAGCCAGATGTCACCCATGCTATTTTTCTGCATTTCAGTCAAAGGTACCTCTTTCTAAATTGAAGATTCCTTATTTTTATTGTTCTTATTATTGATTTCCCTTGAGTCAACCTCATCTCATGGTGACCCCATAAGAAATACGCCTTTAAGATGCCCTGCTTTCAACCTCTCTGCTCAGTTTCTTCAGGCTAAGGGCCATGGCCATTTTTATTGAATCTATCCCTCTGGCATCTGGTTCACTTTCACTTCTCCAAGCATTATTGTCTTTTCTAGTGAGTCATGCCTTCTCATGATGTTGCTGAAGTACAACAGCCTCAGTTTAGTCATCATGGCTTCCAGGGAAAATTCAGACTTGATTTTTTTCCCTATGGAACCATTTCTTTGTGGAGATTTTTTTTTTTTTGGTTGGGGGGGTATCCATTATATCCTCAGCATTCTTTTCCAGCATCATATCTCAAAAGAGTTGATTTTCCTTCTATCGGCTTTCTTCACTGCCCTCCTCTCATACCCATAACTGATGATGGGGAATACAATGATTTGGACCATCCTAACTTTAATGCTCAGTTTTAAATCTTGGCACTCTAAGATTTTGTCTGTTTCATTCATAGCAGCACTTCCCATTCCTAGTCTTCTGATTTCTTGCCTGTACTCTCCATTTTGATCAATAATTAATCCAAGATATAAAGTGTTATTTGCATATCTTAAATTGTTGGTATTGCTTACTTCAGTATTCACGCCTCCTTTCTCTGAGACTCAGATTGCTGTATGATATTTTCTACATACAATTTGAACAAATAGGAGGATATAATACAGCCTTGTCTGACCACTTTTCTGATTGGGAACCATTTTGTTTCTCCACGTTGTGGAGAATGGTAATTTCCTGTCCTGGGTACAGGTTACACATCAGGACAATCAAATGTAAATCCACTTGTTTAAAATATATCCATAGTTTTGTTTTTTTGTTTGTTCGTTTTTGGTAGTCTAGGAGTTAAAGGTTTTGCTGTAGTCCATGCAGGTATCCAGAAAAGTTTTTCTTTCCATCTGATTGTGTGGTGATGCATACAAAAAGATGAAACTGAACCAATAGGAATTAACATGTCAGAACCATAATCCAAGGTCAAATGATAACAGAATGCAGCTTGTTTCCTTACCACCAGAGAGGACTGATTGCAATCAGATTCCTGCATCACCATTTACTTTTTAAAAAGCCATTCACACATTTGCCAGTTGTATAATGGATATTTAAGCAAATTTGGCCTTCACTGCGCCTTAATACAGAGAAGCTGTCAAAGTTAAAAACTAGTTGTCCTCCAAACAAGATGAATGTAAGACTTGAGAAATTAAAACTGTGGGCATCTGCTTGGATTTGTCATCCACAAGTAATTCACATCAAAGCAAATTGGTATAGAGAGCCTAGGGACAGTCGCATATTGTTCTCAAGGATTTTAATCTGGATTTTAAAATGTTATCTTCTTCAGCAAAATGATTCTTATAGGAGTTATGTGCCCTGCCATGCTGCAATATAGCTGATTAAAGAATCTGATTTTTTTTCACCCTATTAGAGAGACTGAAGAGCATATTTTATGCTAACAAACACACATAAACATGGGGTAGGGGAGAAAGAGGGACTAAGGAAGATTAAATGAGTAGATCTTCTGTGTTCAGGTTTAAATGCACCCAATTATTTTCAATCTGTTGGAAGTTCTGAATAGAACTGGGACTACTCCCAGTGGAAGATGGTTTCAAACACAGCACTTTAAAAAAAATGACAAACCTTCCAAACAGAAAGTTTCAAGACTTTAGGTGAAATTGAGGGTAAATTTGTGCTATGTGCAATGCAGTAACAATATGTAGTTTGTGTAGTTTCACTGTCTCTGCTTATACTTTCTCTAACAATAACCCATGGTGATGCTCAGATTCATTTCCACATTAAGTCTGTCTTGCTAAGATTACAGTTAACTAAGCCACTGCAAACTATTTCCTAAACCCAGGAGAGTTTTGTACAAAATATGATAGAGGCAGAAAAGAAATATATGCACAGCCTAAAACTTACCATGAACAAATTTCTGATATGTGTAACTCCAGCGGGTTATAGACCGCCCATTTGGGGCGGTCTGGACCCGCCCCTTTCTCCCCGGAGTATCGGGGCTTCAGCGGCTACACCGGCAACCGCTGAGGCCCCGATCCGCCGCTATTCAGGCTGCGGGGAAGCGGCAAAACGCCTCCCCGCAGCCTGAAAAGGGGCACCTTGGGGCTTCAGGCCCCAAGGACACCCCACGGCGGCGGGAGGGGGAGAAAGGGGCCGCTGGTGCAGCGCGTCGAAACGGAGCTCCTTCCTGGTCCGCGGAAAGGGCGCCCTAGGCACCCTGCCGCAGATTGAGGACGTCACGTCCGCGCCGCCCCATCTAGAGGCAGCGCGGCTGTGACGTCCTCACGGCGGCGGCCATATGGAAGGGCCGCCGCCGTTTAGTGCGTGACGAGCATGCACTAGGGTTAGGGTGGTGCAGAAGCACCGCCCTTTTGTAACCCTAGTGCGTGCTCGTCACGCACTAAAACGCCGGTCTGTAACCGGCCATCATAACCTTAGCCTCACAGCTCCGCTGCCCCAACATACACACACACCATATTCATTTTAAAAAGGGTATGTTAAAGAACCTTAGACACTTCAGGAAACGTTGGTTAAATTATGCCATTAAATGAATAAAATTATTTTCCTTTAAACAGAAACATATGTCAATATATTAAGATTTTGATCTTAATTATTTTCATGACACTTTTGATGTTTCCAGTGGAACAGCTTGTTGTGCTAGCAGTTGGGAGGCACTGTTCAGCTATTCTGTCTTTTAGTCCTTAATGGATTTTCCTGATAAGAGAAAAGATAGAAGAAACAACGGTGGGAGAGCAAGGGATGGTTACAGATAGAGGATACTGGCATCCAGAATCCATGTAAAATTCAGTGAATGTGGCAGAGTGAGAGCTAAATAAAAGCCTCATCTAAGAGCATCTTAGGTCAGAAACAAATGCATGATATAGTCTTCTACAATTGAAAGGCCAAAAGCAAAACAACCAGGCCTTATTTATCAATCACAGCTAAGCTTCCAGTGTCAAAAGCCTGGCTTATAGAAATAAAATTATTTGCCAATGTGGTTCTCAAAAGAAGCAATGGATATTTACATTTTCTTCCTACTTGGAAAAAGTCTTTCAATTGTGCAATTCTTGAAGACTGCAATTCAGGACTTATTATGTATAAAAGTCAAACATGCAGAAATAGTTTTATTTTTCTATGCAGAATAACCTATTTCCTGCACAGAAAAGGCTAAAAGTTAGCAACGTATTCTACACAAAACGTGCACAAGATCTGCAAAGTTTCTCATCAGTCCAGGATTTCCCCTGTCAGATTTTCCTGGCACAGGAGCAATCAAGTTTTTCAACTGTTTTCCCCCCCCCAAATATTTTTATTTTCAAACATCCATTCAGGCTCAGATAGACACAATGCAGAATAAGCTGTATAAGTGCAACAGCTGAGGACAGTATATATACTCTATCTTTTCTGATCAGATCATAATGTATTCTGCTATACAGCCATACCTTAGAAATAACTCATTACTCTTAATTCAATGAAAGATTCAAACATGAATTTCTCATTAATTATTTTAATCAAACATCAACAACATTGGCTGGCATGATATTCAGTACTTACAATGTCATAAGCCAGACTCACAACATTATAAATATTGAAATTCACATTTATGAGCCTTGCATTAGTGAAGTGACTGTAACGCCCCCACCCCTCAAATCACCTAGAAGCCAGACAGCAGCACCAGCCTAGGGATTTTTAAGGTGCTGGTGAGTAAGTAGAGAAAAGCCCAGCTCTTTTCCAATAGCCAGGCTTTTGTTGTTAGCTGCCCTCAAGTCGGTTCTGACTCAATGGCAACATCTCTAAGAATCCATATCTTCCACTGCCTTGCCCAGCTCCTGCAAGCCCTTCCCCATAACTCCCCTGATTGAGTCTATCCATCTGGTTTATGGTCTTCCTCTCTTTCTTCTATCCTCTACCTTTCCAAGCATTTTTTT
>NC_056525.1:184936273-185016207 GCF_019175285.1 Sceloporus undulatus | reverse complement strand
CATGAATGGATTTTCTTCCATCATCTTTCTTAACTATCCAGCTCTCGCATCCATAAATGGTAATAGAGAATACAATGGTTTGTATGATTCTAACTTTTGTGCTCAGCTGTAATCTTTGCATTTAGAATCTTTTCTAGTTCATTCATACCCCCTCCCCCCCCCATTCTTAATCCTCTGATTCCTGACGCAGTTCCCATTCTATCAAGTTTGATCCCAGGTATGGGAATTCTTTTACTATTTCCATTTCTTCATTGTCTAGGTGAACTGTGAAGGTCCTCAGTGGTCATCATTTTTGTTTTCTTTATGTTCAACATAAGCCTGCCTTTGTCCTTTCTTCTTGCTCCCATAAAAACGTTGCCTGCTAGCGGGCAGACCATTTTGCCGCTAGAGGAGGCAAAAAATACAAGCCCAGTGTGCACGGGGCTTGCCCCGCTCCCTATTGGTGCACGGGGCGGAAAGGGGCGGTCTTCCACCCGGCGACGCTCTGGGAGTCGGCTCAGTGGTGCGGAGCTTCCAGTCCTCCAGGGCAGCCCATTGGTTGGGCTGCCTTGGAGAGGATTCCGCACACACGTTGTGGGGGCTGGGCTTAGGCCATATAAGGCCGTGCTCAGGCCCCGTCCCCCAGTCGGCGCTTCGCACGGTCGGAGTCAAGCTAGGAAGGGAGGAAGACAGGAGCACTTCCCCCCCACCCACCGCTGTTTTGTGGGTTTTTGTCACAACTTGGGGCGGCAGCATAGGCCAGGACTGCACGGTCTGGTACAAGCTCTGGAGCTCTGGCTCTGGTTGGGAGTCAATAGGTATCCGGGGGCGAATAGGGCAGGCGTATGGCCATTGCGGGAGCCATAACACAGGAGCGCCTCCCGGTGACTAGGGGCTTAGTGAATATGTGAACGCATGGCATGTTTTGTGGTCAAGTTGTGTTCCTTAGCCCCTAGGTCATCCCAAGCACCTGGTGGGTGCCAGGTTTTTGGATAATCAGACAAACGTGGAATTGTTTGATTTCGCAGATACTGACCTCATGCTTGGTGCCAACCCTTACCAATTGCTTGCTAATAAAGTTGTGGCCTTTCTTCCAACTTGTTGTTATGTGTGGTTATTTGCAGCAGAATCTGAGACAATATGTGTTCCAGGTCTGTGAAGTTTTCTGCTAGTACTATGGTGTCATCTGCATATCTTAGATTGTTGATATTCCTTCCTCCTATTTTGACTCCTCCTCCTTCTGTGTCCAAGCCTGCTTTTCTTATAATATGTTCTGCATACAAGTTGAACAGATAGGGTGAAAGGATACAGCCTTGTCTGATCCCTTCGCCAATTGGGAACCATTCTGTTTCTCTGTGTTCTGTTCTGACAGTAGCCTCTTGTCCTGAATACAGATTCCTCATCAAGACTATCAGATGTGTTGGCACTCCCATGTCTTTAAGGGCATTCCATAGCCTTTCATGATCTATGCAATCAAAGGCTTTGCTATAGTCTATAAAGCACATGTTGATTTTCTTTTGGAATTCCCTGGTGTGCTCCATTAGCCATTGTATGTTTGCAATGAGGTCCCTAGTGCCTTTCCTTTTCTGAATCCCACTTGAACCTCTGGGATTTCTCTCTCCGTGTATGGTTGGAGTCTATGTTGCAGAATTTTGAGCATTATTTTCCTTGCATGGGAGATCAGTGTTATGGTTTTGTTGCTGCAGTCTCTTGTGTATTTTTTTTTTTTGTGGATGGGGGTGTATATTGATCACTTCCAATCTGTTTGCCATCTGTTGACATATGTTGGCTAGCATTAGAGTTGATTCTGTCAGTGTGGATTGCAGCAGTTCAATTGAAATATCATCTGTTCCTGATGATTTGTTTTTCACTATTTCTCTTATTGCAGTTTCCACCTCACCTTTTAGAATTTGAGGTTCATCTTCGTATGGTTCTTCATTCCATGTGTCCTTCATTTTGTCATCTCTTTTGTATAATTCTTTTGTGTCTTGGTACAGACACTTTAAATGAATCATTAAGCTCCGCTAATTAAATGGGTCTAAGTCTAGTTGAAACTAGCAAGAGAATTTAAACCTAAATATTTAATATAGGGTCTATTTTCCCACTTAGGGAAGAAGCACAGTAAAAAATTTCCCAGGCACTTTTATAGTGTCATAATTTATAGATAAAAAATTGGTGGTGAAGGACTAAGACGTTTGAGAGATGTCTGCAGTTTTATATTGGAGTAACTAGAGTGTCTGTGGGACATGGTGTCTCAGAAGTTAAGATGCTGACTCTGAAGACTGCAAGATTGGCAGGTTGATAGTTCAAGGCCCAAGCACCACATGATGGAGTGAACTTTTGTCACTAGTCCAAGCTTCTGCCAACCTAGCAGTTTGAAAGCATGTAAAATGCAAGTAAATAAACAGGTACCACTTCAGTGGGAAGGTAACAGTATTTCACATGATCAGAGTTGTCTTTGACAACACTGGCTGTTCAGCTTAGTAACAGAGATGAGCACCACCCACCACAGTTAGACATGACTAGACAACCTTGTCAAAGGGGAATACCTTTACCTATTCCTTTAAAGTGTCTGTATCATTTTGAGTAATGGCTCCTCACCAATGAACACATTTCAGCAGGATTTGAAAAGTGAAGGTGGCACCAGGATTGCAGGAAAGGCCCCAGGGTATGGTCAGAGGTGAGTATTTAAATGTGTTCAAACTTAGAGTACTACATAGAATGGAGGTTCTACGCTTTGTAGGCATAGAACAAATGAAATTATCACATGGGAGGCTTACCATGTGTAAATCGCCATTAAATTGTGCAAAGTCATCGAGCAAAAGCTGTGACTGGCATTCACAATAATTCTTATTAAATTCTCATTAAATAAATTCCTGTTATCGACAAATGGCGGCTCCATGCATGCTTTACTGATGGGACAAGGAAGCTGGGATACCTCCATGATGCCTTATATATGGGAGAAACATGCATCGGTGTGAATGCCAATCACAGGTTTTGCACAATTTTGCACAATTTAATGGCAATGTACACACTGTAAACCTCCTGTGTGATAATCTCCTAAAGATATGTTTTAAAAAAACAGAAAAGTTATAGAGCAGACATGCCTACGGTTGACTTGTGCTTCACATTCTCGGTGGGGAAATGTCCACAATGGTAAGACTCATATCTATTCCCTATCCTCAATGTTTTTACCCAACTAAATCTGTCATTAGCACCACCAGCTGCTGAATCCAGCTCATGAGAGCCTTCACAAATTGGAATTTAGACCCTTAGCCCTGAACCAATTCACTACCCTGATGTTATAATAATTTTATATAGCTTTTCTATGGTGGGGGAGGGGAGACTAAAGTTTAAACAATGTCTTTTAACAACATAGATAGGGCACAGAAACAACTGAGTATGATATATTTTCCACAGCAATATTTCAAAGTCTCATTGCATTATATCTGATTTTCCATGTTTATTTTTATGTTGTACTACCTGCAAGGATATTTATTACATTTCTCTTTTAAGAAAAAAAAATGTTTCCCCCCTCAGAATGTGAATTTCTAAGGACATACATATCTGCCCTGCTTCACTGTGTTGATGTCTTACAAAGGAAGCAGTTTTATTTCATGTGTTTAGCAACAACAGGACATTGGGAGGAAAGCAGAAATAGTAGTGGAAAGAAAAAGAGATGTGAGCAAACTGAAAGATGTTACAGGAAAAACTAAATAGGATTTATTTCTTAGCAAACAAAACATTGGTGCAGCAAAAAAGAAGTTTTAAGGTTCAATATGACCTTAAAAGGGTTTTCTTTTAGTGTCTTGTCTATTTTTGTTCAACTAGATAAACTTCTATATGAACCTAGCACTCAAGACATCATCTAAGTGCTCCCTTGCTAACTAACTTCCAACTCATCCCTTGGAGTGTTGGTTTTCTCCTTCAACAAAAAGAAAAGAGAAAATCCACTCCAAAACAATTTAGAATCAATTCTTCCAGATAAAATGCAATGCAGAAGCTTCCATCTTCACTTATACTACTATCATAGAAGTGATACTTTACACACTTTACAGAATAGAAAACAATCACCAGAATAATACCAAGCCTTTTTTCCTTCTCCTTCTCCTTACTAGTTATTTTTCCCCCTTTACTCTCTTTATAGTTCAAGTTTCTCTAGCCCTCTCCAGTCATTATTAGCATTTGTCAGATAAACTGATGTGGAGACGAAGTGGGCTAAGCCTCCTTGCTCCATCACATGTTACATAACAGGTCTGAAGAGGAGAGTCTGTCTTTGCAGGTGAGTTGTAATCCCAGAAAAGGGACATTCTTCAGTTCAGAAAGTTACCCTCCACATGATGGAGAGCAATGGAAATGACAAGGGAAGGGGCAAGACTAGCACATTTCTTCTCCCCATGTGTTTATACAACATACTTCAACAATGACTGAACGGGGTGTATAATGACGGTCAAAGGAGAGAAACAGTTCAACCCTATTCTTTGCTGTCCAGCTATTGCAAAGCATTGGATCATACCCTGAGCTCTCAGAAGTGGTCCAGATGGAAAATTACTTATCTTTTTCCAGTATAGAAAGCTACCTTTCCTCCTTTAACCATGTTAGTATTAAACAACTGTTGGAAATAATTCCGTGTGTTTGGATAGTCACATAATTTCAGCTTTCAAACCAATATTTATCATAGTGATATCAATTGAGATTAGGAGTACAGTAGAAGGCAAAAGGATAACCTCCCCACCACACACACACTGCTGTCTCACTCCGGATGAGGTCCTTTATGCACACTTTGGAGTAAGGGAAAAATGTAGCTATTTCATATATGAAATTGGAAATATGAAATCGAAGTATAAACAGCATTATCTGAAACACTGCAGAATAAATGGAGATTGTGTAAGGTCACAGTGTCATCTGCATGTAGTTCACCAGAGCGATAAAGTTGGTTTTTAAAAAAATATATCTTGCATTAAACAACTGAATTATGGGAGCTTATTGCACAGCTTTAAAAAGCAACTTACTGCTCCCAAATTGAATTCTAATTCGGGGTGCACCCTGCTCCTATTTCAAAGTGAAAAATAATCACCAAAGCACATTAAGGGACCCAGGATTCATCCAGGCTGTACTTGGATGGCGGATTTGGTGACAAAAGCCATGCAATAGGAACAGGAGCAGCGCGAATTAGAATTCAATTTGGCAGCGGAAAGTCGCTTTTTAAAGCTGTCCAATAAGCTCCATCATTTGATTTTCTTAATATTGTGAGATGCACAGTTAAAATAATGAATGTGGGAAAGATCAGTAAACAAGTGGTGGTTTTTTCCCCTCTAGAGCTATACTTTATGGAATACCTTGTATATTTTTGAAGGGAAGGGAAATTTTATTCTGTGAAACTCATTTTTATTCTGTGAAACTACAAAAATTGGCAAAAGTTACATTTTACTTTAAGCCTTGCAAATTAAGCAATCAAATGGAAGCAGTTGTCTCTTTAATTAATTGGTGGATTTGAAAGAGATAATGCCCTTTGTTAGGTAGAAAATGATTGAACAAAACACCCTCCCTGCATATTATGGCATTAGTCCTAAGAGGAATTCTCAGTTTGCTATTATTTATGGTATATAAAAAAATGTACTTTCAAGCTGTTTCCAACTTGGGATGGCCCTAAGACAAACCTAAAATGAGATTTTCAGGGGTTCAGACCATGTGCAGGGAAGTCACCCCTGATCTCCAGAGTGGTAGTTTAATGCTCAAATCACTACACCATTCTAGCTCTCAAATAAAGATATATACAATGGCCTGTTACAGACAGCCAAAATAAAGCTGCTTCGAGTCACAATGGAGGTATGGTGTTTCAATGATGCATGCGTCCTAAGAGTCCAGAAGCCATACCAAAGCCAAGTTCCAGTCCTTAGGGCTGGAGCGTGGCTTTGGTGCGACTTCTGGACTCTTAGGATGCATGCATCATTGAAACACCATATCTCTACTGTGACTTGAAGCAGCTTTATTTTGGCTGTCTGTAACAGGCCAATGTTAAACCAGATCATCAACATTATGTTTAGATCGGACTTGAGACCTCAGAGAAATGCTGCCAGCTATAGTGGTATATGCATATTGTTGGTCTATTTGCATTTACTAAATAGAAGATAACACCTAAGAATTCTCCATCCCAAAGATCATGCTGTGAGAATACGGAGGGTCACTTATCAAAAACTGTATTAAGCAAAAAGACAAAAGAGGTAGTGTGAGATCAGGTACTGTAAGATGTAGCTATGGAGATATAGCCAAGTCTCCAAAGCTACATCTCCCAAGACTGCTTCCTAAAATCTACCATATCAGCAGGGCAGATGTCCCCAAATTGCCATTTCCATGTAGCCAGAGAATTTCTGTAGCTCAGTGTGCTACAACAGGCATCATGCTCCTGGTGTGCACTGTGAACACCTCACTCACATCTCACTCACATCCATTCAGCACTATGGACGATGCCTTTAAACCCAGAATGGATTCACCACCCCTCTGACATGGAAGATACCAGCCTACTAACCACCACTACCAGATAACAATTATCTTACTCAACCCTCAACAGAACAGGAATCAAATCTGTCATTCAGGAATTCACTATAGTGAGATGTTTTGGGTCCCACTCTGGAAGAAAAGCTGTATACTAAGGAAATGAAGTGGTCTTTTAGCCCTCATTGCTACAGCCTATAGCTGACATCCTGTTAGTGACATTTCTGCATGTCAGTGTGTCTTAGGTGTGTGCACCGACATTTTTCAGTGGGGCATAGGGGACTAGTTTCTTGACCTTGCACTCCATCCTTGTCCTCTGAGCAGCTGTCAAGTTCCCCTGCTGCTACTGCTATTTAGGAATGGAGAGGATACAAATGAGTGAGGCCATTCAGACCATGAAGACATAGCTGCTCTCAGCTTCTGAGGGAAGGGAAAAGAGAGTGTAGGAAATGTGGTGGCTTAGCAATTAAGACTCTGATAATTTCAAGGTCAGCAGATAGACAGTTTGAGTCCCAAGCACCATGTGACGGAGTGAGCTACCATCACTAGTCCCAGCTTCTGCCAACCCAGCAGTTCAAAACCATGTAAAAGTGGAAGCAGATAAATAGGTACTGCTATGGTGGAAAAGGAACACTGTTCCATGCGACTCAGTGACTATTCATGCTGGCCACATGACCATGGTATCATCTTTGACAACACTGGTTCCCTCAGCTTAGTAACAGATAGATAAAGGGGAAAGATTTACTTTTATTTTTTTACTCCATTTGTGAGGACACCTTTGTTTCTTTCCCCACTGAGCTGACCCCAACTGCTTCCCCTTCCTCCCCTCCCCATCAGTAAGCAGTAGACACCTCTCCTAGGGCTTGACAACTGCTGTTGTGGGGAGGACACAGTATTGTGTGGGCACTGCTATGCTCTAATACAAAATCTCAGCCAGTATCTCCAAAACTGCCATATAAAATTACACCTACAGGAAAAGGATTCAGTGAAACTGTCTAGTGCACAGTGCCTTTAGAAAATAATACCAAGCACCATACAGCAGAAACTACATCGGAACAAGCTATCTAATAATGGATTCAGTAGCCATAGACCACAGATGTATAAAGAGAAAGACAAACAGATAATCTGACAGATTAATTTAACAGGAGAAATAAGAAAATGGTGTTTTGGTCCTGAAATAGAGCAAAATGTAAAACTGGATATAAACATATCATATTGTAGCCAGATAACTATTATTCTACATTTCATTAAATATCTAAGACAATATAACTATCATTTCTTAGAGTTACATCTCTAGAAAATTTAGTAGTGCTTTTGATTTTGCCTTTTTCTTTCGAAAGTGAAAAAAATTAGACCTTGCAGTTCCAAGAAATCTTTTCCCCCTATTTTTCTCTGTGTCTGAATGTAGTAGAAAAAGAGATCCTTCTCTGCAGAGAAAAGTTGCAGAAGGAAGAGTCAAACTGTGTAGAATGGCAGAATCATTATAATTGTCTTTGATTTCCAAAAGGCAGGTGAAGTATTAAGCACAATACACAAGTAGAAAGAGCTGACACACAAAGGCAGTGGGATTTTCTTTTCTCAGATCTAAGCATATTCATGCATGAGGCAGAACTGACAACAATTGGGGGCAGAGGAGACTTCTCTTGAAGGAAAAAAAAGAGCATCTACTTTCATCTAGACAAACAATATATTCTGGTGAAAAAAATATATCTTTACACACTCTTGGAAAAGCTGAAACAGAACACTCATCAGTAAACAGCATGAATGCTTTTAGGGGGGGAATCACACTATGTGCACGTATCACTGAGCATCACATGTGCCTGATTTGTCTCTGGGCCCTATGATTTTCAAACATACTAAACACATAACAAATAGACACAGCCAGTCATACTCTATAATGTATATGTATTTGTGGGAATTCCAACAGTCAGCTTGAAGCACATGTTCTGAATTACAGAAAGCATGATCCACTGCAGATTTTTTTTTTAATCAGCTTGTCTGGTGTACCTCAAACTCCATCTTAGAATACCTCTTACCAGTCTTGCCATATACTTTAATGATTGAAATGCTCTTCTCCTACTGCTATGGACAGGGCCATTGTGCTACAGTAGAGCTGACAACACTTCTTTTCCGCTAAGCACGAGTTTGGCTGGGACTGGACATTATGCTACATGAGAAGTCTGGGTGTTTATAGAGGAAACAGATTATTTGGACTCTAGTTTTAGGCTCAGGTGTGGAACTAAAACAGTTTTCAGAGTTTGGGTTGATGACTTCAAGTAAATAATGGATCTCTCAGTGGTTTTTGATCCCCTTCATCATGGTTTCCTTCTGTACAAAGTCGATGGGGATAGGAAGTAAACTGGTTCCATTCCTTTTACAGAGTCATCTCCCATGATCTTCAGTATGAAGTCTATGGTTAAAGACATTAGGAGTTTTGCAGGTGGTACATCAATCCCAGGGTGTTGTAGTGGGCTGAATGACAGCAGTTAGTTAAATTACTTGGAAGGGAATGCAGTTCCATTGTCCTTGTCAGACCCTATCTTGGAAGTGCTGCTAGATCCAATTCTATCAAGGTGGATTCTGTGGCTTGGATTGCTTGGAGTCAGCTCCAGATAGTTCATCAGTTACAACCTTTCCTGAGCAGGAAAAACCTAGCTTCCATAATTCTTATAATTTACAGTAGTTCTGAATTAAACTACTGTAATGGGTTCTACATGGTTTTAATTTGTTTATTTTTAATTGTTATAAATTGCCTTAGGCCTTGTATTACAAGAATGGCAAGATATAAGTTAAAGAAAGTTGAAGCTATTGTAAAACATAGCTGTTAGATGTTGACCAGAACTTCACATGGAAATCAGGTAATATTCATCTTAAAGGATTTGCGCTGGCATGCCCAACCTGAATTCAATGTACGAGCGATGTACAATGGAGAGAAACACTTTTTTAAAAATACATGATTAAAAAAAACTTTTAAAAAACAGATTTTAAAATGGACCACAAACACTCCTTAAAAATAATTTAAAACTAGACATTTAAAACAGCCCCAGTAATTTCAAGGACCAAAGACCATGCAAAACTGTGCTGTCTTAGTTTCCTTATGGAAACTCAAAAGGGATTAACACAGTCTGACTTTCTGTAGTGGAGAAGAGATCCATAGTTGGGGTGCTGCTACAGAAAAGGCCCAGAGTTATATGTTTATGATTGTGTAGCACTATTTATAAGTACTTTATAAATGAATATTACAAGCATAATTGAAATCTTTAAAAGTATTTGCAAATTATCTCATGGTGCAAGGCAACCCATTCCATAACTATTTTGTTGTTGTTGTTAACTGCCTTCAAGTAGACCCTGACTCATGGTAATCCTGTAGATTAGACACCTCCAAGTCCTCTATCCTCCACTGCTCTGCTTAGACTCTAGATTCAGAACCATAACTTCCCAGATTGAGTATATCCATTTGGAGTGTTGTCATCCTCCCTCTCTTCTACCTTCTGTAGCATTTTTGTCTTTTCTAATGTTTTCTCATGAAGTGGTCAAAGTACAACAGCCTCAGTTTTGTCATCTTGGCTTCCAGGGAGAGTTCTGGCTTGATTTGTTCTAGGACCTATCTATTTGTTTTTGTTTTTTGGGCTGTCCATGGTAACCTCAACACTCTTCTCCAGTATCATATCTAAAATGAGTTTTTTTTTTCTTATCCAGTTTCCTCAGTTATCCAGCTCTCACTTCCATACATGGTGATGGGCAATACCATGGCTTGGATGATTATAACTTTAGTGCTCAGTTGTATATCTTTACACTTTAGGATCTTGTCTAGTTCTTTCATAGCTACCCTTCCCATTCTTAATTTTCTTCTTATTTCTTGACTGTAGTCTCCATTCTGACCAATTTTTGATCCCAGGTATTGGACATCTTTACCTATTTCAATTTCCTCATTATTTAGGATTAATTTATGTAGAGCCTCTGTAGTCATTATGTTTTTTTTTCTTTATATTCAGCAGTAAGCCTGTATTTGCACTTTCTTCTTTGACATCCTTAGTAGTTGTTCCAAGTGTATGATGTTTTCTGCTAGAAGTTTGGTGTCATTCCATATCTTAGATAGCTGATATTCCTTCCCCCCCTATCTTCACTCCTCCGAAACTGTATGGAGCACATATATAAAATTTCCCCAAACTTTCATGCACTGAATAAGGACTATTTCAGAACTTGCTTACAGAAATCTTCAACATATCCACCTTGAAAGTTTTTGAAGGTAAAACTTTTAAGGACCTAAACAAAAATATGAGATAAATACAAACATACAAAAGTGTTACAGGGAATTACCCTTCTATTATACCCATAAATTACAAGCCTATTGCCTAATGCAACATGACAAGAACTTAAATCCTATTCCCTGGCAATCACAACTCCTTTCCTCTCCAGCTTGCTCAACTGAAATGCGTAATCCTTTGTTATGGATTAAACCAATAATTCATTTGTCCTGTCACATGCTTTTAGAAAACAAAACAAAAGAAAAAATGGCACTTGGCATAAGGCAAATAAATAAGGAAGGGGCTCTGCAAACTGCCCCTAAGAGGAGGCCTGCAGCTGCTCCTTTTACAGCCATATCAGGGATGTGGCAATGGATCTGGCCTTTGCAGGGTGCAAAAAAGAGCTGCAAAAATGACTCCTTTTTGCACCCTGCAAATGGTATGATAGTCACAGAACAGTGGCTTTACAGCACTCCTTCAGTGCTGCATCACGCCATAATGTGGCATGCTGTGTGGTGCCTGGAGGCAGAGCCGGGGCATGTGTCGTGTAGACACTATGCCCTGACTCCACCCCTAACACAGCCAAAGATGCTGGTGTGCACAGAGCCATAGATAGTAAAATAGATTAGAGGCTCTAGCCCCTGATGCCAATTTGTTTTCTCAGTCATGTCAGCCACAAGCTCCTATAATACACTAAGGATTGAAACAGATGGCCGTATAGAGGCTGATTGATGCTGCCCCTTTGAGCGCTGGACTGGGGCTGTGGCAACCACACACCATGGCCCTGATACAGCTTTCTTTTTGTTCAAAAAGAAGTGGCAAAGTGACACTTCTTTTTGCAATGGAAAAAGTATCGCTTTTCTGCCACCATGCGGCTTTTCAGTGCTCCTGTGTCATGTGGCATGTGCTGCTAACCGGCTGGTCAGGGGGGGTGTCATAACACCAGCTTGGGAACCATGCTGGGGCATGCATTGTTAAATGCTATGCCCCCATGATGCCCCCAAGTGTACTGTGCCAGTCTGTTTCACCCATAAGTCAGGAATACATTGATTGATAGATTGATTTGCATGGTTCACATATTCTGTACTGTTAGCTGATCTGTTTATTATCTTGTGGGATAATTCCTACTTTGCCAAGCACTGAGAAATTCAGAGATTGCCCCACAAGATTTTTCATTTTCTTTTAATATGTATACCCAATACATGTAAAACTTCTGTTTCATTTATGAATACATAGGCAGGGCTTGGAAAAAGAAAACAGACTCTGAAAATAGAAAAGTACAAAGGCCCAGCCATTTTTGAATATTCTAGCTCTCTCAAGAGATTCTTCAGAAAAGGAATACCTAATGAACCATCTCCACCATCATCTATTGTCTCATCTGATGTTTTCCTTCCTCAAGCTTCCCTTCCCATATGTTTCTGAGACATCTGACTGAAGTTCTCCTTAAGTCTCCAGCTCTCTCCAAGGAAGACAATTAAGCATGCTTGAACTGTCCTGTGGCTACAGGCTACAGTGAGATGATTGTTTTTAATCTGTCAATCCTCATGGTAAATGAATTGGGAAGAACAGAAAGCAACAATCCCTGTTTTGTCCAATGAGCTTTTAAAAACACACTCCCCACAATATCTATTTATCCTTTTACATATGAATGAAGGCAGGGAGAACTAAAGATGGAGGAAAAGCTATTTAATGTATGCTGACTTATAATGTATTCAAATACACCAGCAATAGAGGTCATTAACATCCATGTTGCCTGTCAAACAGCCCAAATTATTATCAGCAGCATCTGCTGCCAAGCTTCTCAAAGATCTCTCTGGGTTGATTTTTAATGAACAGGTGCGTGCTTCATAGGAAATGTATTTAAAGTTGTTCTCCTGTCAGTCTGTGACTGCCAACAAGCAGGAAGAGGCTTCAGGAATAGAAATACAAGGTACTTAATGACACTTAGTGCAATTGGCAAGTGAAGGCAGTAATAGGAAATGATTGCATTCTGCAGAGGGTTCTCAGAAACATATTTTCATGCTCAAGATAATGGAGATTCTGCATCAGAATTGTTAGTCTATTCCCTGGTGCTTAACAAAACAACAACAACTCACACATTAATGAGGACCTACCCACCCAGAATTAGTTAGCCATATATACATCAAAGGAAAACTGAATAAGCAAAAGAAAGCCCCAGAATTTCTTGTTTAAATATGCTTATTTTATTTTATTTTTTTAAAACTGGGAAATTGAACTTTATTGATGAGGTTGTGGATTTTTAAAAGTTGCTTACTAGGGTTGTAATTTTTAGAGGGAGAGAGAAGAAGTTGTGTGCCTTCAAGCCACTTCTAACTTATGGCATCCCTTGGCAGAATTTATTAAGAGGAGTTTGCCCTTGCCGTCCTCTCAAGCTGGGAAAGTATGACTTGCCCAAGATCACACAGTGAATTCCCATGGCCTAGTGGGGATTTGAATCCTGGTCTCCAGAGTCATAGTCCAACATTTAAAGTATTACACCATGCTGGCTTTATATAATGAGAGAAATACAAAACTTAATTTATATCTTAAAACAGATTAAGAGTTTTTAAAAACTGCTGTTTGGAGAGCATTTTAAGATGCAAGGGGGTGAAATAACAATTCAGTAGAGAAACATGTTGCTTGGAAGTTTCTGGTAGTGTGATTATGTAATTTTGTTTGAACTTTTTTCAGTGATGAAGGTCTTATGACTCCTTGGCCTTTGAGAAAAAAACAAAAAACTCAAAAGCAACTTGTTAGTGAGATAATTCCTACACCTACAGTACAGTTGTGGGACTATAATTTGGGACAGCTCATCACCTTGCTCTTCTTTCTCCTGGAGGGAGATGGGTTTTATCAGAAGCATACCTCATCCATCCATATGTGCTCATGAGAGGGCATAAAAATATCTGAAACAGGTGCTGGAGTCTGAAACCATAGATATGGCAAAATTTAGATCCACCACATATGTCAAATACTCCCTAATTTTTTCACTTGCATTCTCATAATTAAAACTATATTCAGATACAAGCCATGACTGTTACAGGAAGCCTAGCTTTAGAATACAGCTAACACTGATCTCAAACATCACTTTGGACAATGAGCCACTTCCACAAGTAGCTACCTGTGCAAAAAGTGAGATAAGATGTATACAAAATATCCTGCCAAATGCCTGAAAAGTCTCAATGTAACTAAACCAATCATCATGTATAATCTAAAGAGACATTTCAAAGCACATAACTGTGTAATATTTTTCAATTATGGTCCAGGTATTGTTGTATTGCTAAAGGAAGAAAAAACATTTGGACACACACACACACCACAAACATTATCCCTGGCCTTGTTTATTTGCTGGCCTCCACCTTGTAAAAATAATGTCCTCTCTACCATAATGGCAGCATATTTGCCATTACAAGGTTGCCTGCAATTTTAATATTGTTCACAATTCATAACATGGAGTCATTGGAAGTGAACCAGTGACTGAGAGCAAGACAAAAAGAGTGACGGAGGGGGAAAGGAAGAGAGACAAAGCAGAATGAATCTATTATTTCCACAGTGCTCTTTTGGGAAGACAGAAAGGCAATGAGGCATAGGATCCAGGAAACTTTAATGGAAGATAAAATGCAGCATCTGGCATCCTGTGTCATGAATCTATTTGTCCTGACAACTTCAAGGAAATTCTCAGATAAAATCTATGTACTCTGCCATAATTGGCATATGGATCAGGTTATTAAAATTCTAACTTAAAATTTGAATGGCAAATTACGGAACAAAGAAAGATAATGAAATGGAATTTGGAAGAAGGTAATACCTGAAAAGAGAAAGATGTTGCAAGGGGATGAGGGAGGAGGAATGGAAACCAATCAGTGTAGCTACCTCTTCTGGCAGCCCTGGGCACTGTCAGAGTAGCCTCTTGCTCTTTATTATAAAAACTCTTTTTTGTTCATGAAATAATGCCATGGCATATTTTCTAAAAAGTGCTCAATAATTACACATCACTTGACAATGACATTGTGAAAGCTTGAATCTTCACACTCAAGAGCTTGTTGCTGCCTAAATCTATGAAGAAGCAGTACATCTCACAGTGTAATCCATGGTGCATGAGAATACTCTAAGCCTTGGTACTCTGAGCATACTAAGACAGTAGCCAAAACAGCTTCATTGAAGGCATTTGACACATTGCTCTCTTTTTAAAGTTCTTATCCTCTGTAGTGTGTGGAATAATATCAGGAAGCCAGTAAAGCACAAGCAATATCTGTCTGACAGCTCTGCCATATTTGTGTAGGGTTCATTTTGACATTGGTTTTGGGCCAAGGATACTGCATGTTCAGAGTATATATGCTGAGGTCACCATCAGAAGAAGGCCATTTCATAGAAGGATAGGTTTTATATTATAACCCTGTAATATTTTCTCAGGCATAAGCTTTAGCATCCTCCACAAAAGCCTTCTTCACTGCCTTATCCCAGTGGTGGTGACCTAAATGGTCTGCCGGGTTCTGCAAGACTGTATATCTGCCATCTGAAGATAATCTAGTTAAGGATGGAAAGGCTCATTAGCAAAAAGTGAGGCAGCAGCTAACAAATTAACTATAGGGACTATGAACATAACAGCATGGATTAGTTACAATATACATTGGCAGGGAAAGAACCTGCAGCAATGAAATAATGTTTCTCCAACAGATTTAGGGCAAACCTATTCATGTACAAATCAGCTTATTTACAGGTAAGAGTAGATTGAATTTGAATCAAAGGTACAGAAAAGCAAAATCTGGTAGTCCCTCCCTCTACTCCATATCAGTTGCAATGGCCATTGGTCAAAAGCAATAAAGAGAGATTGATTGATTGGATTGAATACTCCATACCAGTAAGAAGCAGAGGATGGAAGTCACTGGGAAAAGCAAAAGGGCAAGATAATAGCTCCATACCATACTCCCCATCTCAAAAGGTACATGCATGAGTATAAGCAGCACTTAACACATGCATGTTTCATCAACAGGAGGCCCAACAGTACTTGTTATATTCTAATTTGAAGTTTATGCAACATTCCAGCAAGACAGAAAAATCTGTGACCTTGCAAACAGTTCTTAGTAGAGGGACCAGAGGGACTTCTCTAGTATATGTATGGGTTGTGTATATACTGGTGTATGTATTTCCCTCTCCACCATCAATTATATTCTTGGCCAGTATGATACTTTCAAGGAATACTGCAAATTTTGGCACTGTGGTATCTTGAAGCAAAATACTTTAACACCTCAGTTTGTAGCCAATATTACCCTATTGCTCTTCTCCTAGGAGTGATGACAAGTGAGATCACTCCTTAGGTCATAAAAGTCTGCAGTATTGTTGAATAGGTAACCTGCAGTGAGGAGGACAGAAATCCTAAGCTCAAACAGTGCAGGAATTTTCAGTTTCAGACATATGTACCATGGCCACACAAAGTAAAGCAAAATAATCCAGTATGAACACAGGGCTAAGGGAATGTCTTCACAATGTTGGTGTTCTCAGTTCCCTCACAGTGCTGCTTTTACTGTTTGTTCCAGAGATGTGGCTAAGCCACCTAGTCTTAAAAATATTAGACTACATGAAAGCCCCTCATGTGTTCACTGGTGAAACAACTTTGTGCCTACTCACTACATTACTTTCCAAATCTGATTTAGTTATATCCCATTACAACAAAAATTAAATAAAATGTTTGCTTGTAATTTCCTACTTCCAAGGTCTGAGAATATTAAGAGAGAATTCTTACATTGGAGTGGAGTGAAATCGTGGATTCCTCTTTGGTCTTTATAATAGTGTAACTAGGGCGCATTCTGGATGGGCCCTATTGGGCGCCATTGTTACGCGTGAGGGGCAGCGCTTCCTGACACGCCTTGCCCCTCACAAATAACGAGGGCGTCAAAATGGCATCACCCTATACAGATGGGTGCCGCCATTTTGATGTGATGGATGCCTAGCATCCGCACGTCTCGGCACCCTTGTGATGCCGCAAGGGTGCAATTGGCACCTTGCAGTGTCACAACGGTACCGCAAGAAGAACCTGCTTTTTGCGGGTTCTTCTTGCTGCACAGGGGACCATGCGGTTTGTCCGCTGCGGTTCCCTTGCGCAGCAAACACAGGCGGTCTGTAAAGCGCCTAGGTGTTACTTTAATGGGTCTATTTTTTTCTGATATTATGTGAGGAAATAGCCAGTACCTCCTTACATAACATTTTTGTATGGAAGTGACCTGCTGTACAATAGGCGAGCACAGTTCCACCCACAACCTAAATAGGTACTGATTTCCTACAGGGGTATATGGAAAAACTCCTTCACACTAAGAACTTTATCGCATGGGGTTTAAAACGTCCCCCAGTGCGTTCTAATGGGGGCGCGCACGGAACACGATGAGCACTGGATGGGGCCCAGAACGCAACTTTACCGCACGGGGAACGCCGCCACCGCCGCCGCGCATTCCCATCGCGTTCCGATTCGGTTCCAGAGGGCGCCATTTCTGGGAACTGTTTCAAAGCGTCCCCAGAAATGGCACCCTCTGGAACCGAATTGGAACGTGCGGCGGCGTTCCCCTGTGTGGTAAAGTCGCGTTCTGGGCCCCATCCAGTGCTCATCGCATTCCATGCGCGCCCCTGCTCGCCCCGTTAGAACGCACTGGGGAACGTTTTAAACCCCATGCGATAAAGTTCCAAGTATCTGTCTGAACTAAAAGTACTACTAGCTTCAGGATGTGAGTCCTGATTTTACATCCTGAATTGATTGGTGTGTTTTCTTTTTTCTACAAATGTATTTCCTGTGGTGTCACTTCTGCGGTGACACATGTTTAACACTAGCAGCCCATCTTTATTGCAGTCATGTTGCCTTTGTATGTGGGAGCAGATCAACTCTTGTTGTTTGTCTGCTGGTACATTAATAGTGTTCTGTAACCGTGTCAGATGGTAAGTTGACATCTGTGAATCCCCAAAGCTGTTCTATTTTCATCCACATAATCTGTAGCATGCAAATGTGGTAGAAAATTAAAATCTTTTCCCCCTTTTTGACAGAATGGGGAGAATAGGTTTTTTAAAATACTGTTAAGTCAGCCAATCCAAACCAAATCAGAGAGAATAATGTCATGTCCACCTATTTTGGATCTGGCTCTTCCAAGGAGATGAGGAACCCTTTACCATCATGGGCAGCAGCAGAATATTGTAGGTGCTTTTTGAGGTTTAATTAAACATAACTTTGTTTTTTGCTTGTCCGTTATCTCTTGATGTCTAAGAAAGCAAAGCCTCTTGCCCTCTTACTGTTTCAGTATTATATAACAGCTGCCATAATCTATATTCAAGATTTCATTTAGACAGTTGCATTTTTCCAGATGACCTTTCACTGCTTATAACACATTCATGACAAAAAAAATATTGTTCTTTTTCTTTTCTTTTCTTTTCATCCTCTGAAGAACAAAAGATCATGAACTCAGAACTGCACTATTGCAAAAATTCTGCAGAAATTTAAAGCACAAAGGAGAAGGGAGACATAGAGCAACCAAATTAGACATTCAATCCTCTGCTGAACATCTTTTTTATTAGGTGCTGAGAATACTCAGCATTTCACATAAGAAGCTTCTATGTAAAAATAGATGTTTTGACCATGAAACTGCTAATGAGAAGATTAGGAATTCTGTTGCAAAGTGATTGATCATGAGATATAGCTATTATTATAAAAGAACAAGGAACAAGAGGTAGAGAGTAGCAAAAGTTCAGGGAGGGAGGACTTCTTATAGGAGACTGCAGAAAACATGGAAATGAGGACACAAAGGATTAGGTTAGTATTTGTAGTGAGAAAAAAACAATACCAATGGCAACATAGAACTAAAGAATGTTTCAGGACTTTCATCTTCACAAATTCCTATATAAAATGACCTCTGCACTTCTTTTGAACTAATGTGTGTAATGAGACGTAATTATCTGCCATATTTTTCATTATTACAAATCTTGGGACACAGTTCTTGCCAGTTCAAACAGATCAAAATACACATTTAAATAAGTGATTTGAAAGAAAATACTATTTAAAATAATATTTTAAGAAGGGGATTTAAAAAAAAAGAGGTTCACAAATTAGTTGAAAGATTAGTGTGGACATGAAATGGCATGGAATTCACAGAACTGACAGCAATCTGGAATAGAGAAATCCACCATTAAGAAGGCAGGACGATCTTTTTTTTTTCCTGCTGAGAATTACATTGTCTCCTAAATGATCTACTGATTGTAGGGGGCAAAGCCAGTGGTGACCAAAAACAGAACCAAAAATGGGGTGGGACCCACTCTCTTCTCATAGGAAGCAGCTGCAAATCCCAGGAGGGATCAGCTTGAAGAAGGAAATGGTTGAATCTAGCTTCAAATGATAGGAAAGCAAACTAAAATGTAGTTAAGGCCTGAAGATCTGTTTACATCTGTACTCACAGGCAGTGCATAACATTGTACGAATAAGGCCTTAGAGGCCAGCTTTTCTCATTTCTGAAACATCAAAACAAAGGTTTGCCCATGGAGCTGCATTCTTCACTGACATCTTGGCTTGTCTCTTTCATCTTCTGGTAGAAAGGTTGAATTCAACCGTTCTTTCCAAACATATTATTTCTTCTATGTGACTGAAATGATAATGGAGGTACTGCACTAGAGGAAGAGAACACCTTCATTAGCGCTTTACACTGAGAAGCCTTGGGGACAGCAATGACCTCTTTTCACATCAAGATTTAAGTATCTCATTTCTCTCAACCATTTACTGAGGTAATAAGATGCTGGAGGTTAGAGATACTTAAGATACACATGGCCATACTACTAGCAATTATTTACACACATAATGCATTATTAAAAAGAAGAAGCTAATAGAATAGCCACAAGGATGCTTTGGGAAGAAAAATCTGGTTTTGCTGTGAATATTGTTTCACACTGCTGCGGATTTCACCTCACATAATTTTCTGTGTGTTCAATTTATCAGCCATAATGAAATAATAAAAAGCTATTTTAACTTTTCAGTGACTTATTCACATTGATAGGTTAGGGAAGGAGGGACAAGAATGGGGTAGGAATTAAATATAAGGCCTATACAGACAGGCCAAAATAAAGCTGCTTCGGGTCACTTTGGTGGTATGCTGTTTCAATGGTGCATGTGTCCTAAGAGGCCAGAAGCCATGCCAAAGCCACACTCCAGTCCTAAGAACTGGAGCACAGCTTTAGCATGGCTTCTGTCCTCTTAGGATGCATGCATCATTGAAATGGCATACCTCCAAAGTGACCCGAAGCAGCTTTATTTTGACCTGTCTGTACGGGCCCATAGAGATCACAGTCCCAAATGTTTATTCATTTATTGAGATCTTTATACAGTACAACAGCAATTTCACAGTTCAATTGTCAGATCTGACTTTTGGTTCAGAATTCAACAAACTAATCTTCTCTGGCTTCAGTGTGCTCAATCATGTTTTCAGCTGTCAAAAGTGAAGAGAGAAGCTTGAGAATATGTCTTTCAGATCTGGTAAAAGCCACAACCGATCCAATATATTTTGCTGCCTCAGGTGGAACAGCAAACAGTGCCACCCAAGCACCCAATTCTACTCCAAAACAGCCAAGTTACTCTGTTACAGAAAGCAAAAAATCTAGAAGCACATTTCTACATCCCTGATACAAGGAAGAATATAGAATTAAATAAAAGGAAAGAAGTCAACTTCACATGAAATAACAGATGAAATCTCAGGGTGAGAAATACTCTAACAGTGTGGGTTCATGATAGATGGAAAAGTTGGAAATCCCATATTTGGAGTGGAAAATATATTTAAATATATGACTATGGAAGAAAGTGAAACTAACAGGTTTTCCATCTGTGAAATAAAAGCTAAAGCATTTCTTATGGTATAGGTTTCTGTGGGCTGCCATCTACTTTATTGGTTGCATGAAGGATTGTTCTGACATATGGGTATAGCCACATGGTTGAGCTGATAAGGAATTGTCACCAATGAATTGAGAAGAAATGCAGAACCAGAAAGTGGTCATTATTGACAATGATCATTCATAGAAATCAAGTATCTTTGCATGGATGAGTTGATTAAAACAGCTACTCAGCAGCAACAACTGGCCTCAGAACACAGATACAGTCACAGAGACCAGACCTGAAGGCAAATGTCTCTGCTGTTTTGAACTATATTTCCTGCAAAAAAACAATTGATAATTTAATCAATTTTCTCCTACTGGCATTTTATTTAAAAGATCTTACATGGGGGAACAAAGTCTCATCCTACCTCCCCCTGTAACATTAAGAAGGTCAGGGAGATGAGAGAGGATATTTCCTAACCTGGTTATTCATCCACCCTCCTAATGTCATGACGGGAGTGGGAAGTCAAGAGAAAATAATCCAAGTTTATAGGCTTACACAGCCCTCTCTTGGCTTCTCACATCCCACCATGACAGTGGGGGTGGGATCTGGTTGATAATCAGGGAGTTGATAGCCTTCTCTTGAGTGTCCTTTGCGCAACACCAGAAGGGTAGGAGGGGAAAGTGGGCACTTGTATGTCTATAGTCTTCTGAGATACTGTCTTGGCTCCCCTCTGACACCTGCCCCCCATCACATCAAGAAATTATGAGCTGAGAGGGAGGAAATCTAATAAATTATGAGCTGAGAGAAAGAAACTCTAAGAAAAGGTGAGCAAGGATAAAGGAGGCTATAGTTTCACCACTTGTGTTTGATAGTTGGTTCATGATGATATAGATGTTGATGTTATGCCCCAGCCATGATTATCCTCTTTACTGGGCTGCATCTCCACCCTCCTTGCTTAGGAAGCACAGGAAATAGGTAAGTCTGATGTGGAGAATAGTGTGGCTTGAGAAGGGATCTTGTTAAAGTATTATAAACACCTCTAAATACACCCCCTCCTTTGAGTATTCAAATATTCTTTCCATCCATACTTATTTTCTTTCTGCGTTTTGACAGAGTTTCCACTGCAGCTGCAACAACATGACACCTTTAAGTAGCAGGAAACTTGCATATTCTGTGGTCTTAAACCACACTGTGAAGCCCTCTCCAACAGTACCTCTGTCTTATCAAAAATAGGGCTTAAAACATAGCTTCCTTTTTCCTGTTTCAAACCACAACTTCTCTAATAAAATCACTGAATTTGAGTTTGAAATTGGGAAGAAGGATAGAATGCATAAAAAGTAGATCGAGTTTATGTTACAAAAGTATAGCTTCAACGAACAGTAGGAGACACTGGAGGAAAAAGTTTAGACCAGGGTCAAAACATGGGGTGAAGTCTGGTAGGATGTGGAAATTCAGGGGCAAAGCATGCCTCCCCCACCCAGAAAAAATATCACTGACCTTTTAGGATTAAAATCCAGATAGCAGAGATAGAAGTCGATTTTCAACAGTTGGAGAATCTTGCACATGGCATGCTAAGTGGAGCTATAAAAAGAAAGCTCAGCCACAAAGAGCTGCCTATTTTGTGTTGAATCATGAAGAGCTTATTCAGAAGTCTCACTGGTAGGACTTGCCCTTATTTCTCTATAATCTTAGTTATGACAAGATTTTTATGGTCTCAAAAATAGAGCCATAATATTTCTGTTTGACTGCTTCATGGCCTACTTTAAATGAAGAAAAAATGAGTACTTTACTAGTCAGAACTAAGTGAGAATGAAAGTCCACAATTCAAAGTCCCTTAGGCTGTTTTCCTTCTACCTTTGAAGATCTCTAAAAGGAATGTGAGTTACTGTACATGTTTTGAATCTTCATTCTATCTCATGCAAAGAGATTTTTAGCAGTGAAACTCACAGAACTACAATAAATGAAAGGCTGTTGATCACATCTAGCTAATTACTTGGCAGGAGTGAAAATTTAGTCTTGCTATTGGACACTTCTCAGGTTTTTCACATTTTCATTTGTTACTGCTCTCATTTTTGATTACTGGATGAGTTCATGTTAGTGCTACACACAAATATAACTGGAAAATAGTTTTTTAGAAAAGTTGGGGGGTGCAAAAATACTTCATCTTGCAGAAAAAAGAAATAGGCACATTGTGTCTAAAATAATTTTATTAAAAAATAGTACCTTATTATATCCACCCTACCATGGTGCAGAATATAATGCATAAGAAAACAAGACAAAATTTTGAAGACCTTTGTTATGTGCCTTCAAGTCATTTCCGACTTGAAGATGACCCTAAGATAAACCTATCATGGGGTTTTCAGTAGCTGAGAGTCTGTGACTCACCCAAGGTCACTTAATGGGTTTCCATGGCTGAGCAGGGAATTAAACCCCGATCTCCAGAATGATAGGGGTTTATCACACGGGTCGGCTCCAGTCATGCTCCTGTCACCCAAACATCACCAAACAGCGACAGGAGCCTCCTGGTGGGATTGCTCCTGGTGTTATTAAAGGGGAACGCTTCCGTGTTCATCATGGAAGCGTTCTCATAATTGTTTTAAAAGGGTTTTTTTTAAATAATGATTTGATCCATTATTTAAAAAGCCCCCTTTTTAAAACAATTACGAGAATGCTTCCATGATGAATACAGAAGCGTTCCCCTTTAATAGTGCAAGGAGCGATCCCACCAGGAGGCTCTTGTTGCTGTTTGGTGACGTTTGGGCGACAGGAGCATGACGGGAGCTGACCTGTGTGATAAACTCCATAGTCCAATATTCAAACTACTACACCATATTGGCTCTCTTCTGAAGATCTACATTGAAGCAAACACAAATGGAAGGGCGTATGTAGAGTTCTAGGCAGTTACTGTCTGAAAATAGTATTGTCCCTTGTTGTCTTTATTCCTGCACTGTGAGAAATTCTAGGTAGCTTTTATAATGTTTTCATTTGTTTTAGAAAAGAGAGCTCTGGAGTCTTAAAGTTTTTATAAAAATCGCTATTTACAGTATCCATGTTCCTTATAGCAGATATTCTATATGAGCAGATGACAGTACATAACTGGCAAGTAGTAGTATCTACACAGCAAAATTGTTCAGAACCCTAAAATTAAAAAACCCTGTTCCTTTCTAGTCACTCTTTAGGAGATTATCACATGGCGAAATACTCCCAATATAGATGCAGGATTGATGTCAGATATCTTCTCAATAGAGGTGCAAGTGGAAAAAGTCTGCAGATCTACAGGTCTGCAAAGCCATCGATTCTGCCAGTTGTTCCTCCTGAGTTTCCTAGAAACTCTGCTGCAAACATTGGGTATTTTTTCATCTGCATTAAGCCCCCTTTGAGCTGGGATTAGACCAGGACCTGATTAGATCAGCATCTGCTCTGCCCAATCCTGGCCGAGCCCATTGGCCTGCATAATCCAAATAGCACAACGCAAGGGAGAATATGGGGAAATTCTCAGGAATGTGCAGGTAAAATTGCAGCAATAGAATGTTTTGTCAAAGCATCATACCATAGTGAACAAGCTTTCAACAGAACAACATGCCTGCAAAATTGTGATTTATTTCTCTATGCAATAAGTTTTTTTAAAAAAATCAAAAATCTGTTACTCCAGATCTTCCAGGAAGATTTGAAGTTCTCTGTTACTGCATTGAGGCAACTGTCTGCATGGGAATCCCACTAAGCTGCCTGCCACATCTATTGCCACCCCAGGTTGCTCTTTCTCAGGTCAGAATGAAGCATCCAATGTGTGAACATCATACATGTGTGATCTGCAGTGGTAGTGGACGTGCTAGGCAGCCCAGTGGCACACCAGTGCACACAGCTGCCACAGTGCAGAAACAGAGGCAAAGAAATGGGACCAGAACAGGTCAGCTCTTGTGACATAGTATATTTCACATTGCATGACTCATTCACAGGAGACTGGAACGCTCTTTGATCCTTTTCAGTTCAATGATTCACTTCAAAGGTCTAAAAACTGAAAATGTCTTCATATTGAATATGGAAAGGTATTACCAAAGGATTTATTGGGAAAGAATATTCTGATTATTTTTCCCCATTTTTGACTGTTTCAGAACTCCAGGTTCTATGTGCTTTGGTGCTTCTTTGAAGTACATACTGTATTCCAGGATATGTACAAAAGTCCAAAATATGTAGATCAAATAGGCAGTATAGAATTTAGACCCTAACTACATGGAACATTTGGGAGTAGGTATGTGAAATTCCACTTACTTTGTTCTTATATTCAAGAATGCAAAATACTTAAAAGTTTCTCTCCACTAGGGAAAATTATTAGAGTTTTTGCACATTATTTACCTTTTAATTTTGGCATTTTTTGTTAAAAAAAGTATTTTTGTGGAAAAATTGTTTTATGCAATGTATAGTATTTCCTAAATATATTGTTTTTGTAAGCAAAACATTGTTTTTTGCACAAAATCTCAGAATGCAAAAAAATGACAGCATTTGACTTTTTAAAACATCTTGCTGAGAAGTTTCAAATTGTTTAGACATCCTTTCACATAAATGATTCCCCCCCCCACTACTTTACATTTGTAAATAGGGGTACAACATTCATCTTTAAGAATTAATGGCAGTTTTATAATGTTGATATCATGAGAACAATATTACAATATTTACATAAATTAATATAAAGACTTTCTAAATATATTTAAAAGACATTCTGTAGCTGATTTTTATAATAACATCTGGACTAATTTATATCCTGACTTTCAGTTCAGTCTTATTATCAGCCTGGATGGATCTGTCAAAAATGAAGTAGCTCTACCTCAAAATAAGTTATCACTGGGTAGTAACTACACACTGTTATCTTGAGTGTTGTTTACAAGGTCTATAATAATGATGAAGATGTGAGAATGAAGCCCAATCACATGCAAAATGAAACATTATGCCTTTTCGTATACAGATTTACAGATTTACAGATTTATGTTACATCATGGATACTCATGAAAGATAAAAGCAGAATTTGCTTAGAAAATGCATTCATCAACATTTCATATCCACATTACTCAGAATAGTTTTAATTAATATTATATTTATATAAAGTTGGTTTAAAATTTGGTTTCCTGAGAATCACAACCTCAGATTGTTAAATGTAGTGTCATGTTGTGAAAAGTGTCTATGGTGGTTGTTTCCAAATCATGAGTAATGTATCTTAGGGCCCGGTACAAACGGGCCAAAGCAGCATGGTGGTGCCAATTCTAGGGTTCGGTAACACACAGCACCACACGCTCCCAAACCCTAGTACGTTGGGACCATAATTTTTCTGCAATGTGTTTAGACAGTGTGTACCAATGACATGTCTCGTGCGTGAGTCCTAATGGTGTGGACACACAAGACACATCACTGTGATGCCCCAGGCGCAACTCTACCTTGGCAGCTCGTGGAAATGAGCTCCCTTTTCGGGCAGATCTTGTCACAGCCGTGTAGTTGCTGTGGCAATGATCCGGAGGAGAACTGTCCTCTGCCCACCGCTTTATTATAATCTTTACCAGGCCTTAGAAACTAACAGATAAAATTATATGTGACTAAGTGAATGTACAGATGGATTGGTAGGCAGTAACCAGACCTAGAAAGGTTTTAGAAGCCTACACATGAATAAGCTTGTCTGTTGTTGCTTAATAATGTCATATGCATAAGTAAACACAGATTCCTCCCCCCACCATGTCAGTTGTGCACTACTTATGACTATATCACAAATGAATGTGTTATTTTATGTACTATGGCCTAAGTTCAATTGTTAGTGTCAACTAAATTAGACCCAGAGAATCAACTACTGCACTTGTGTAAATCCTACTGAATAAATCAGTCTACTCTAGCTGGAATGTGTCAAGTCTGAATTGTGAAAAATATTTAAATATGTCCATGCCAAACTATCAGTGCTCTTTGAACATACAATGATCATTAAATACACATGTGCGGAATAGTCAGAATTAAAAAGCATTGCAAATTGCATTTTTGAAGTGTATTTTTACTTTGACTGTAGCCATAACAAATTTTTAAAAGTGTATTTATTTGTGTTTCCATTAGATCACATTACCACTTGATTAAGCATGCCCAGATTAGTCCAGAACCTACTTTTATGCACAACTCTTACATGACGTATTATGGAATTTCAAAATAGAACTTTAATATTTATATATTCAATAGTATTCAGTATTACATATCACTTATGCACCTCCCTCTCCAGATGTTGTTGGTGGACCACCCATGTCTATACTGGCATATCCTTTGCAGTTGCAAAACTTATGGCAGCTAACACTCGCCACAAATTGGTGTTTGCCATACCTGCATGGAGTAAACTCTACACAAGTTTGTGCCTTATGACTAGCATCCAGTGTTCCCAATCTGCAGAAAAAATAAAGGACAAATAAGGACATTTTTAATGTTGTGAGTTGACTTCTCTTGACAAGTGGATGCCATGATACATGACATTCAATGACGTTTGCTATTAGATTTATTGTCTTCATGTCATACCTTGTTTTTGAAATGTCATAACTAGCTTCTGAATGTGACATCGCAACCAATAGAGATCACTTCAGTATGAGTACACACCAGACCTGTAGTTTAACTTACTCAGTAGCTATTGGTTCACCAATCAGTCCATAGCCCTCCAGGTGGAGCACACAGTTCTTGAGGTCCTCTTTCAGGGGATTAGAGAATGTGATTTCTGTACAGCATGACACATTCAACTTGGGGTGGTCTAAAATCTAGTAAGAAAACAAACAAAGGAATGCTTGTTTTGACATTGTTCTAAAATCTCAAGCTTTTCTACTGATTTACAAGATGTGAAGATGGGGTGTTATACAGATAGTTTTCTAAAAGTCTGTGATAGAAATTGGATGTAATTTTGGGGCAACAATGGTTAGGAAGTGGCCTCTTGAAAAGAGATCTGTCAGTGCGGTTTGGAAATGAAAAGCCATCAGATCTTGAGATAGTGAGGGAATCCACAGTTTCTGGCAAAAGGAAAGAAGGGATCTGTGTCTGTGTAAAGAAAATCGCTATTCAAAAAGTTTCAGAGAAGTGGGAAAGAAAGAGAGATGAATAAACCTTAAGGTGCATAGGCCTCATAGGGAATTACAGATAATAAGCTGCATGGTAGAAGCACATATAATTTGCTACCATTTGTAGTCCACTTGTTTATTAATGGAAACAAATATTTGGGGGGAGGGAACACTGCAAGTACTCCATCACTTTCTCTTCCAAAGGAAATCAAGGCCCAAGTGCTGTGTCACCAGGATTTTGTGACAACTTGGAAACCTGGAGCTCTATACATTTGATAAATAAAATGGAAATTGTTCACTTATATATTAAAATTTACAGTGAAAAAACTATGGGGTCATTCACTTATATTTTTAAAAAAATACATAATGAATTTGTTTTTCACACTATGGAACCATATCTATGTGCATCTCTGCAAGAATTCTGACACATGTCAGCACTCAAATTAAGATGAAGTAGATGATGCAAATGTATTCAAAGCATGTTCAAAACATGCAGCATTTTATCCCAGGTTTATTCGCATCAGTTATTCACACAACCAAGAATGTGACTTTTTAGAAAAACTCAAGGGGAAAAACTGACATTGATTATCCTGGGTTAAATGGGGATTTTGGCAGCCCCCAGTCCAGACTTGATTGGATGCATTCAAAATGCATGTGAACAACAAAGATTCAACCCAGATTTTACATGGATTATTTTCACTGTCTGAATAACCCCTTCACACATGTCCAGGTAGTATGCTGGAAAATAGAAACACTCAGCCTATTAGTGACTTGTTTCTCAATTATTATAAGAGTATCAAAGATCTTTACCTTTATCTCAATTGGTAAACTGTCGATCAGGATATCTCTCTCCATCATCATGATTTCCCCTTTGGGCTCTGGCATTGAGACTACTACCACTCTCATAACATTATCATCACAAAGGTGAGGTCCATAGCTATCATATGGGATATCTATCAGGATTTTCTTCACTGCAAAACAACAATTATTAAAAAGTTCATGTCTGATTTGGGAATGGAAATAGCTTTAGTGATCCTAAAAGATGGGTTATACTTGGGAATGAATAGAGCAGTGTGGTCCTTGAATGCTTAGCAGTTTTTAGTACAATTTGTCATAGTATCCATCTGGATTATTTGTTCAGGTTGGGCATTAGGGGCCTTAGTATTATGATGACTTTGTATCTGAAAAAGATTCTGTTCTAAAAAAGATTCACTGGCCTGCAAAGTACAGCAAGATTTCATCTTGTTCCTTGTGTTTTTCAGCATCTATATGAATGTACTAGGGTAGGTAATTCAGAGTTTTTGGCCTAATGCCATCAATATGTGGATTACATTGAGCATTTTCTCTTAACTTCATTTAATAATCATAGGCATTTTAAAGAGGTTATGGGGAAATCTTAGTGGGGTCTTCAAAGTGAAAACTCTGGGTTTTTATTTCAAAAAATCTGGGTATAAAAATCAATCAGTGTGTACAGAGCAAGGAAAGGGTACTTCCAGAAGTCCAGGAAACATTTGTTATCCCCAAGTATCCATAGTTAAGAAAGCTATCATGGCGTAGTGGTTTAATGTTAGACTACAACTCTGAAGAACAATGATCAATACCCTACTCAGCCATAGGTGACCTTAGGCAAGTCGTACTCTCTCAGCCTCAAAGGAAGGCAAAGACAAACCACCTTTGACCAAAACAAACAAACAAAACCCAACTTTATGATGCAAATGTATTCAAAGCATGTTCAAAACATGCAGCATTTTATCCCAGGTTTATTCGCATCAGTTATTCACACAACCAAGAATGTGACTCTTAATAAATTGGGAATGAAGGGGCACAGCAATAAATCCACTGTCATTTGCATCAGCACTAGCTCATAATGAAAAAGAAAAACAAAACCAGATGTGGTTGATTGTCTTCTTCCAGTCTAATAATATTCACAAGCGAGGGGGAGAAGAGCTGTGTTATTCCTGGTAGCTTTCAAAATAAAAATAAAATGCTGAATTAGGAGTACCATGGTGTGTGTGTGTATGTTAAACATTTTACAGGCCTGCAAAAAAAAAGTCCCCTCAAAAGCTGTAAGTGGCCTGTGGGCCATAAAATTCTCAAGCTGTGAATGTGGCTGCTGTCTTCTTGAAGATGAAAGAGAGCAGTGAGGGAGTGTTCTCATAGTCAGCACATTTAGGTGGTGGTATTGACCAGAAACACTTTTTACCAGCTCAGGTGGATGTATCAATTGTGACCCTTTTTGGGGAAGGCAGAATATGCCCCGGTTATCCATGCTCTTGTGACATTCAGGCTAGACTACTACATTGTACTCTAGCTGGGGCTACCTTTAAAGACTATACAGAAACTTTAACTTGTGAAGAATATGGTAATGAATATATGGGTAGCTTCAAAGTTTATGCAACACTGAAACTATGGTGGCTTTGAGGTCAATAGGGCAGAAGCAACTGAGACAATCCTTATTTCTGGCTGGTAGCAATTACAAGGCAGTGAACATCTTGTTTCACTTCTGTAAGAAGTGGAAACAAGTTCCCCCACCTTTTTAAAAAAAATCTCTGCAGTACTTTTAAGCAATATACTTTAAAGCCTCTGTTGCCTCTATGGCCTCAGTGAAAGTTCCTCACAAGCCCACTGCCAAAGTTGCCAAAAACCAACACATTCCCATCTTTTATATTCTCTCTTCTTTCCCCCTTTAAAACTCTTTTCCCACTCCTTTTTTTAACCATATAGTTGACTCATATTAGTGCTCCAGGAAACCTTTGGGAACCAGAAATTCTTACGGATGTGGAAACAAGATGTTCATTGCCTTGTAATTGCTACCAGCCAGAAATAAGGATTGTCTCAGTTGCTTCTTTTACAAGAATGAAAATAGCTCACGTAATATTAACATTACTATCTTTTAAAATGTCAGACAATCACTTTTTATTTTCTCAGGCTTTTAAATGTATTAGTCCTTTCATATACAGTGGCTGCAATCAAACATCTCCTCAGCATGGCATAAATAGCATGGAGATATGCTAGTATGCTGGGCAGGGGGTGTTGATGGTAAGATGATTTGAAGATGTCTCATTCATTTGGTTGACATACATTGAAGTCAACTTAATGGCAGTTAACAACAGCAAAAAACCCCATGAAGAATAGCAACACTGACCAACACCTGTCAATTACTAGAAGCATTGCCACTGCACAATTCATAGTGCATGATGCACAACTGCATTACAAAGTATAGGAAGCACAAGTATAAAGTACAATGTGAAATTACAATGCGAATTATAGGATACAGAGCCACAGTGCATAAAGCATAATACCCACTTTTCAAAGACAAGGCACAGATGAGCATGCTGTTGGCACAACTCTGCTTTGGATGCTGTCAGCAGACTATGTTGTTGCACAATGGTGACTTTTTGGCACTGAACCCATAGCATGGCTTATGCATTGTTACATTTTATTTTGACTTAGAAGAACTGGTGAGGGGCTCTATATTATTATTTGAAAATAAATAAAATTACCTTCTTTTGGACCAAGTGTGACATACATATTTTCCTTCCAGAACTGTTCCAATGAACTTCCATTGTGCATCATTCCTTGAGCACTAAGGTTGAATTTCCTTTCTTTGATCTCATCACACAAATTTTCAAGCACCCAGTTGATCTGAACGTTTTGACCATATATGGGACAATTAACCATCTTAAATTTCATTGTGATCCCAGTGTCTTTCAGACTTCTGTTTCTCTGGAATAATATATCTTTCTCAATCTCAGAATTGGGAGCATTGAGGTACTGAGGATTAATTTTCTTACAAGCTTTATAGAAGGCTTTTTTATCTTGCAAAGAACCTAGGAAAAAAAGATCAATATCAAATCTTCATGAGCAATCATACTCATTTATTGAAAACATAGTTTTGACTTCTTACCTATAATTGCTCAGTACATTGTTTCCCAAGTCAACACAAATCTTTCTGAATGGACTTGATTATTATATGAATTTTGTATGATTTTTAATTCAACAAACAGCTGTCTTAATTAATGTCAACATTTAACTTCGATTATATGTGCATTGTATTCTCTTCCTTAGAGTCCCCCCCCCATTTTGTTTCATTAAACAGTACTTTGGGGGAGAAATACAGTTAAACCATGATGCTAATAATCTTTAGGATGTTTTGATGTTAGTCTATCAGTGTTTAAAATATTCAGATAAGATTTCCCAGTAAAATTAATGAGTTATTACCCAATTCATGTTTGTAAGCATCAGTGACATCGTCACGTATGTCTCTACCAACACCTTTGGTGCTTATATATTGGCCACAAGGCCTGGCATCACAGTGTAGTTTTGTCTTTTTGCCTCTTCCTTGAGAAACCCATGCAGTTTTTCTTGCATTTAGCATACAAAAGACACGGTGGCCATCTGAGTCAGTATCAACATCTCCATCTCTGATGCTTTTTACCCATATAGGACCACTGCACACTGGCCCTAAGATAAACAAATGTAAACATAATAATCAGTGGTATTCCAAGTTATGTTCTCCTTGATCTTTATCTTACCAATAGGCTCTGGTAGCCCAGGGATTTCAGGTTACTGTTACAAATTTGAAAAATAGCAATCGAAGTTTTCAGGGAAACTCAGCTTATTATCCACAAAGTTTGATATACCTGTCTAGGAAATAAATGCTATTTTCTATAGCTCCTGGTTTTACTACATGGATGGGACACAAAAAGTCAATGTGCAAAATGAGATAGAAAGCATTAAATTCTCCTTCTCATGTTGCTGGAATAAAACTAGAAGTTCCAGGTCATGTGGCAAAAATCTACATTACAATTCTTAAACCAGAATCAGTCAACTTCATAAAGTGTTGATACTTTATGGTTAGGAGTTATAAAGTGGGCATTTCCCATGGGTGGGAGTTTGTTTTCCCCCACCGCAGATGGGGGAAAACATAGGATCTCAAGCCTATATCAGTAAATAGATGGTGATGTGCACACATCTGCTTCAGTGCATCCATGGGTATGCATCACCATTGGCTAATCTGGGGCAGAATGATCTGTAGGGGGTCTGATCTGCAGTTGTTAGCTCATGAAGACAATGGGCTCACTGTAGCTTCAATTCTTTCCACATGGGCTACAGCTTCTTATATGACTTGATCAACATTTGAAGAAGCACTACTACAATGCAACCACATTAACATCAGACTCAGATCTGATTCACCTGGCAGGCCTCAATAAATTATATATTCAAGTTGGAAGGCAAAATGCTGTACAGGCCTGTCTTGCAATTTATTGCATGTCCGCTCATTCATTTGACTTGATTGGAAAACATGATCTTCACCTAGTGATCAATTTCAGCATGGGATGGGATTTGTATTGGAATAATCTGTTTTTGGAATAACTAATGCAGTTATACAAATCTGTACAAGGCACTGAGGAAGGACAGATAAGACATCTGTTTTCTGGGCACCAATTCAGATTGCTTCTTCTCAGGAAGATAAGCCAAATGCTCCATGGAAAAAGAGATGCAGACTTGGTTGAACATGCATCGAAATAAGCATATGCAATTTCCACATATACTGAATTGTTTAGATGAGGATGCATACTCTCACTTGCCACTCACATGGATACAACATTCTTATCTTCTTTCTCAGTCAGCCAGTTAATCACATGTAACACTTTATGACTCATGACTATGTCTGAATTGGAGTAAAGGCTTGACTTACCTTTACTAGTTTCTACAGGAGTTGGGTCAAGATATTGCCAATCACTTCCAGATTGATTTAGGTCTTTTTGAACCATCCAAGATTCATTCCAGCAATGATATGTCCTACACCACATAAAAGAAGAGATGCTTCATAGAGTTGCATTCAACAGTTGTTTTAATTTAAAAAATTTTTAAATATTTTATAATTCAAATGATCCTATGGAATCAAGTGGCCCTTTCTAGTAAAAAAAAAGTATACTCAGACTCTAATGGGTCTTGGTTCCTATTGTAACAAGATAATTTTCCATTTGCAAAATATTTCATTTGTAAGTATGAAATTTTGAATTGGATTTTGATTTTTTAAAATTTAAATATGCTTTAAGGTTTCAAACAATTAACAACATTTTTTTTTAAAAAAATCAAATTATCTCCACTCTGGAGGATGATTATGAAAAGATCTCATGGTAACTTAAGTTAAATTGCGAAGAGTCTTTTTTTTTTTTTTCAAGTCTACTTCAAGAGTCTTTGGTCAATCTATGTTTCTATATCTTCCATGCCCATAAATAGCAATCTGTCCATTAGACTGCTTTGATTTTATTCCTGAACATCTGATAAAATATTCTACTTCCACAACTACTTCTTCTTCACATACTTACCAGACATATTCTTTGCCATTTATGTTTTTTCCTGTGTAGTCAAAAACCTCCTGAACAATAAGAGGGTTAACAGCATTCAAAGGACAGTAGAAGCCTGTAACAACTCGGCTTGGAATTCCCAAACACCTCATTACTGGAAGAAGAAGGGACATAAAATATTGAACTGCAGAAGTATCAAGAATGGAAATATTGGACTATCCAGCAACAATCAGACAATAGCCTTGCTATCTCAGAAAGATGAGTGATTCTCGGAGGTTCTGTGTAGCTATTTGCAATGCACCCCATATTGATTCAGGCTCCATAGATTTTGATAAGCAGAAGGCTTATGTCCCAAGGTGAGTTACCATTTTTGCTATACTACCCAAGGATGTGAATTAATTACAAGGAAAATCTAGTCCATTCATAGTTAGACATCCTTATACTACAGAAGAGGACACTGGTGATCAAAATATCCTGGACACATTTTATTTTTGAAAAGCAGTTTTAACAAGTGGGAGCTGCAACAAAATGTTACATTTTATATATCCTTACTAGGAATGGTCCTGTTCAGGGCCTAAATCCAATATGATGTTGACAGTAGCATAGAGAGCTTTGGCCCTCCCCTTCCCAAAACCCTCTCCCAAACCTGAAATGAGCTCTGTGAAGACTTCTAGCCTCCAGAGCAGTCTTCTGTAATGCTCAGGAGAGAGTGGATGTTCAGCACTGGATATTGCCCAAGGGTTTCAACAACATCACCCTCCTCCAGAATACTAAACTGTAGGACTTTCAAACAGGCCAAATCACTCTTTCACTCAATGCACCCCACCTGAATTTTCAATTTTTCTTTTCCAGATGGGATTTAAAATCCCATGTCTATTGGAGGCCATTTGCCATACTTATTTTCTCAATGAGCTTTTGCTTTTGTTTTTATTATTTTCATCCAAAAAAAAAAGGGGGGGGCAGGTAAAGTTACCAAGGGACTGTAAGCCCAGCAAATATTAGAGATCTAATGATTTTCAGTGTCTAATTCACTAAAATGCTAGAAAATGGAACACTGAAGAAAACAAATCATTGTAGAGGCAGGACTCTTATTTGGGGAAAGGCAACACCCCCAATGTCCTCATGGGTAAAGCTATATCTATCACACAGTATCAAAGTCAGGATAATCTATGCCATAACTTGATTTTTGTGCAAAAGCTTTTTGTGCAAATAACCCCATTTTTGTATAGATTATTGTATTTTGTGTAGAATAGACTCTTATGTGAAAAAAAGCTTCTCCACAAAATACACTCTTGTACCAGTTTTTACTTCATTTTTGTTTTGTTTTGTTTTTTCACTAATGAATATTGTACCAATTTTTTTTTCATGGAGATTGTGTGCTATAATGTGTTGAGGTATGCTCTCTTACCAAGAAAAAGAGAAATTGTGCACATCTTAAAACAATGTTGGATTTGGGAGTTACAAATGGGGACCAGGATATTGTTAATAAGCTAGTAGGTACACTTACTCTGGAGACATATACAGTGGTGGCCAGGGAAGACAGATGAAAATTTTCAGTTCCAACAAGCAAGTGACAGTGTAGACCCCCACCCTTTTCCCTTCTACTGCCACGGCCTACACCAGTGTAACTACACTGACATAGTCTTCCAGTAGGATCCCTTACAAAGACTTGGGAAGGAAATTTATCTTTTGGAACCTTTCCTTATATTACTTACCTGTACATAGCACAGAAGCAAATGTTCCACAGTCCCCATATTTGACAGGTTTGCATTTGTTCTGATTCCATTGCCGAAGGATAGGGATGCTTCCATTCCACATTGAAGGACTGAGTCCCTGAAGGTAGTTATTGTTGAATGGAAACTTTAAAATGCTTTTCTTCTTATGACAACCAATCTGAAAACAGAAAGCTGTTGGTGTTAAAGGGTAACTCAATTCCCTGCTGTATACTGTGGGCATGCCATAGATTCAAAATATATCACTTGTCACTTCCTGATCATTTGCTATCAGGAAGAGAGCAACACAATGCTATGTGACTAGAATATGTATAATAGAATTACTCTCTAGCCTAGAAAGATGGATGCAAATTTAACAGTGCACACTGGATAGGTTATGCAGAAGCTGACCTGCTTATTTCTTCATTATCCTATAAAACAGACATAGATTTCATTGCCATTTTCTTGCATGAGAAGATGGAATTAATATCAATATTTCTTTTGATTCAACTACTAACATGTTTCATAAGATTAAATAAAACATCTTTTCTAAAATTGTACAAGCATTCTGAAAACAAGGAAACAACAAGCAAATGTCAAAATATTAAAATAAAGGTAAAAGCAAATGCCAGTGCTATCCTCACCCCAAAATTAGCCTTCCCCTAAATGTGGGACCATAGTAGTAGTAGTAATAGTACTAGTATCCTGCTTTCCCTAAAAAAAATGGAACTGAAAATGGTATTTAGTTTGCAGAGTTCTCTTTGCAGCAATTCTCTATCTTTTTTTCTCACTATCACCCAAACCTCTATAGTTTGAGGAGGGATTTATTTAAACACATATCTTGCATTCTCCTGATTTTAATCCTCCAGAATGCTAATCAGACAAGAATCTCATCTGCCCCTCATTAATGATAGTGGATGGTGTTTATAATATACATTTAATTTGTTGTAGTCATTGTTGTCAGGAATTTAAAAGAAACTTTGGCAGGTGCGGTTTACAGATGCACTACAGTTCTCCAAACTATCGCCATCATTTTCTCTTTTCTCCCCCCCCCCCCCCACTTTAAATACAAACCCAACTCAACAAAAAAGTTAGTTTTATCAGCTACTACCTAGTGATTAAAACAATCCAAAACCATATTTTCTAGGAATTTCTCTTGATTGTTGTTGTTGTTGTTGCTGCTGCTGTGTGTCTTCAAGTTACTTCAAAATTATGGCAACCTTAAAGCAAACCTGCATAGTATAGTGATTTGAGAGTTGAACTATAACTCTGAAGATCAATTCCCTGCTCAGCCATGGAAACTCACTGGGTGACCTTGGGTGAGTTACACACTCAGCCCCAGAAAACCATGATAGTTTCACCTTAAGGTCACCATAAATTGGAAATGACTGGAAGACACACAACAACAACAAGGTAAACCTGTCACTGTTTTCTTGACAAGATATGTTCAGAGAGGATTTACTTCTGCCTTCTTACACATGCTGCCAATTTTGTGATATCCCAGCCAGCAGTGACAATCAAAGGAACAGAGGCGGATTAATGCCAGAGATTGTTATAGGAAAATATGTCCACAAAATTCCAATACGTAAACTGTTCCACACTTTTCTGAAGGAAGTGAAACAGAAGAAAACATAATCACCTCCATTTTCCATATAATAAAGCCTTACCATTGTGTTAAGCACCCTGCTGATATATACAGGGTCATTACGACAGGAACAGTCCATACCAGGATCACGCAGGAAATTTGTATTTGAATCCAGAATTTTCAAACAGATATCCAGAACATCACCTTGGAACTAAGACAAAAATATGAACATTTCTTATGAAACCACACATGAAACAAATATTTGGTCTTAACATTTTCTATATTATAACTGAGAAGACAGTTGCTGGTGAAATATACTAACGGGGCTTGTATTCTGTTTTGTTGTATCTGTTTTTAATCTGTAATGTATATTTTGTATGTTGCACTGTTTTTATTATGTTGTTAACCGCCCTGATCGTTGGAAGGGCGATATAAAAATAAAAAATTTATTTTATTTTTTATATACTAACTACACAAGCATGTGAATTACCCAGAAAAAAATGAAACAAAATAATATAGGCAGTGATGCTGACCCCAAGATATGTAGGATAAATGAATATAAAGATAAATAATGTTGATTTCCAAATCAAAGAAAGTTTCAGGTGGGTTGGTCACATATATAAAATGTAAACATGCTAAATTGATACTAACTACTAACCAACACTTTTTCCAGCATTTGAATGACTAGACACATAATTTGGATGTACAAGACATCAGTTCAAGTTTCTCTCTCTCTTTGGGATTCTCAAGGAAAATGACATTTACCTTTAAGTATTAACATGACAAAGAGTCATATGGTGCCATAAGGAAAAGCAAGTTTATTGTACCCTTTTTTCTGGCTAGAAATCCTCATTTCTTAGATGCATGTAAAACAAAATTATCACTGAGACACTCTCAGCAGGAATCAATAGAATGTACTCCAGATTGAATGCTCAAGACTATACAGATATTACCTCAGTCTCACAAAACTAAGACTGCAAGTCTAACCATGGCCTGTTACAGACTGCCAAAATAAAGCTGCTTCAGGTCTCTTTGGAGGTATGCTATTTAAATGATGCATGCATCCTAAGAATCCAGAAGCTGCACCAAAGCTGCACTCCGGTGCTTAGGAATGGAGCGTGGCTTTGGCGCGACCTCCGGACTCTTAGGACCCATGCATCATTTAAATAGCATACCTCCAAAGAGACCCGAAGCAGCTTTATTTTGGCAGTCTGTAACAGGCCCATGTTCTCTAAGGAATCAGTTGAATTTAATATATTTTGGTAATCTTTTATATCTTGTATTTTATAGCTAATTTCATTGGAAATTACTGTTGGCCTTCCTTAGCCATGGTTTTTTTTTTTTTAATCCATGGATTCAAGCTTGAAAATATTTTTTTACAAAAAAAAGTATTAATTTCAAATAGCAAACCTTGACTTTTCATTTTATATAAGTGACACCATTTTGCTCTGTCATTATATTTAATGGGACTTGAGCATCCATGGATTTTGTTATCCATAGGGAATCCTGGAACCAAACCCCAGGGGATACCAAGAACCCATTGTACTGCATATAATAAGCTTTAATTTATACTTGTCTTCTATATTCTCAGAACTGGAGAGTTACTGGCATGCTTCTATACTTCTAGTATAACTCGATTATTAATACTTTCACTGAGACATCTAGACATGGGAGTAACACAGATTTACAACCCTATTTTATGCATGTTTACTGAGAACAATACACCTTCTAAGTTTTATTTGAACAGGATGCATACTTTCATCTTTCCACTTTTCACTTTGGTTTGATCCCCATAGCCATTTCTAGAAGAGAAAATTTTGAACATGTGGTTGAAAAAAATTCTTATTGTTGTTATGTGCCTTCATGGTCAAATCTGGCTTGTGACAGCCCTATCATATTGTCTTTGTGGCAACAGAGGAGGTTTGTCATTGCCTTCATCTTAGCCTGAGAGAATGTGATGTGTCCAAGGTCACCCAGTGGGTTTCCATGGCTGAGGAGATGTATGTAATACTTAAAAAGAATCTCATTCATTTGATAGCAGCCACTTTATAGCAACTCTTTCTGACATACAGTGTGGATCCAAGAACACAACGATACCAAAGCAATTTATTATACACAGAAGATCCAGCATATTGCATTTACCTGTCCAAAATGCCATGGATGCATGGTTATGTGTTTGGGAAGACCTTTGAATATAATCCCATCCTCATTCAAGACATATTCTTCTCTGTGAGCTTGGTTGTCTAAATACACAGTGTCATCTGTGAAAGGAGTATTGAAAAAGTCTCTGATAAACAAACCTAATACCAAAGGGAAAGTTTTCATATAACTTGCCCCCACCCCCCCCCCCCGCTTTAGAAATAATAGTATTTAAACTGGGGTGGTTCCTACATTTGGTTATGAATCACTGAATGAAGAAAACATTAAGCAAAACAAATACATGTATGAACCACGTCTTCACCTTCCAATAGAATTGCTCTAGGACAATCGTCTAAGAGTTAATGTGGTCAGAATATGAGGAAATAATTTGGATCTTTATACAATAAAGTTAAAGATGTATCCATCAATCTGTGTTGTGTAAATATGCAAAGTTGCTGCTTGAAATAAACATAATGTATGGAGAGGTTTGGTAAAAGTTCTTACAGACATCCCCCATTTATTGGATCAATTAGGGATCAGAGAACTGTCAAAAAGTGGTTGAAATGGGAGGCAGGGAAGGTGTGGAGAAAGGAAAAGCAGTGTGTGGTCACAAAATCATCATGACAATATTGATGAAAGTAGACAGTGTGTCAAACAGAATGTGTGATGTACTGATGTTCCTTTACTCAGAGCCTAGTTAATACATACCTACAGAATTATGCTCACTGGCAAAGCAAAGACCCCTGCCTATGGAGATGTGTTTACTGATTCAATTGGCAAAGTCCTGAACATATATTCTCAGGAATATATTCTTACTTAGCTGATATTAGCTTAGCGACAATGTTCGACTGTGCAAGTTCATACATAATCTTACCAGAGCACCAAGGATTGAAAAGTACATAAAAGTCTCCCAGATTTTGGGAGTGTTTGTGGCCACAAGACACCAGACACATAGTCAGACTGTAGCAACCAATACAGGCATTGGCAGGAGGGAACATATTCACACTAAGGCATTTTTCACTATGGAATTTGCAGCATGCATTCCAGTGCTTCTGATCTGAACTTCCACCCAGAGGAAAGATGCTCTTTGTTCCAAGGGATTCACAGGGTTTGGGACCTGTTGAAGAAACATTTTTTTTAAAAAAGTAGCAAATCCAAAGTGTGAGCAAGCAGTATTTCATCTTAATATATTTACAAAGAGAAATCTGTAAAAGAATAAAGAAGCACTTTTATATGTCTTAGGGACAGCTACTTAGTTCGGAAGAATAAAGATGATTACTGGCTTCTGAAGAAGAATTCCAATTTAGGGAGTATAAAGAACAAGGGAATCCTAACATATTTGGCTATTAAGATGGATCTCTTCCAGCAGGCCTTTCCAGACTAGAACACCCTTGCTGACCTCTGCCTCCCCCCTATCCCTTCATCCTCCATCTTTTATCTTTTACCCTACACCTGAAAAATGTTTATCTCATTTTACTGTATTTGTTCATTAATGTTTTTAATTTTTCTTTTTTGGTTTATTCTCTTTTTAGGACTCATTGTATTTTTATGTTAAGAGAGAGGGTTGGGGATTTTGGAATTTTTAATGCAGTTCTCTTTTAATTGTATGATATTTTATTGTTGTAATCCGCTTGGATTCCCTGAGATTAAGCAGAATAGAAATTATTATTATTATTATTATTATTATTATTATTATTATTATTAATATCCTCAGATGACAGCTTTCTTTCAGTTCTATCATTGTCACAGGCCTATCTGTCAGAACATATGATAGTACCTTCTCAGTGGCTGCTCCGAGATTGTGGAATCCCCTTCTAGGGGAGGCTAGGTTGACTCCTCTGTACCTTCCGATGTGAGTTGTACAGAAGTTTTTTTTTTTTTTAAGGGATGTATGTGTGCTGCATTTTTATCTTTATTGTTATGTCTATTAAATGAAATTATGGATGTTTTCATATGGCAGCTAATTTATTTTCTATTCAACCTGTGTGCCATCAGGTTTTTAATTGTATCTTATTGAAATAAAATTAATTAATTAATTAATTAATTAATTAATACGTTGGGACTAAGTCTCATTTAATTCAGAGAAACATACTTGGAAGAACAAGCATTGTCTAAAGATATGCAGAGCAACATATACACAAATAGATGACTTGTCTGAACACTTTAATGAGAAACAAGTAAGTGATCTATTTGGAGGATAGATTTCACAATGTTTAGTGTACCCTGTTCAAGGGTACGGGGGGGGGGGGGGGGGGGGCCTTGCTGGTCCTGGTAGATCTCTCAGCAGCTTTCATAACCATCAACCATGGTATCCTTCTGAGCTGCCTCTCTGGGATGGGACTTAGTGGTTCCGGTCCTTCTTGGAGGGGTGGACTCAAAAGGTGGTGTTCGGGGACTCCTGTTTGACTCCTTGGCCACTGGCCTGTGGAATCCCATAGGGTTCCATTTTCTCCACCATAGTATTCAACATCTACATGAAACTGCTGGGAGAGGTCATCTGGAGTTTTGGGTTGAGGTGTCACAAGTATGCAGATGACACCCAACTCTCTCTCTCCTTTTCAACTGATTCCAAGGAAGCTGTCTCTCTACTGAACCAGTGTCTGTGGTCAGTAAAGGACAGGATGAGGGCAAACAAACTGAAACTTAATTCAGACAAGACAGAGGTGCTCCTGGTCAGTCATAAGACAGATCAGAGAATAGGGACATTGCTTGTGCTGGATGAGGTTACACTTCCCCTGAAATCTCAGGCTCGCAGCTTGGGTGTGCTACTGGATTCCACTCTGAGCCTGGATGCCCAGGTTGCAATGGTCAGGAGTGCATTTGCAATTAAAATTTGTGTGCCAGCTGCGCCCATACCTTGAGACGTCAGATCTGGCTACAGTGACACGTGCCTTGATTACATCCCATTTGGACTACTGCAATGCACTCTATGTAGGGCTGCCTTTGAAAACTGTTTGTAAACTTCAGCGTGTGCAAAATGCCACTGCCAGAATGTTGACTGGGGCCAGTTATAGGGACCACATAACTCCCTTGCAGAAACAGCTTCACTCGCTACCTGTTCATTTCCAGGCCCAATTGAATGTGCTGATTATGACTTATAAATCCCTCCTAAACATTGAAAGATGTTTTTAGAATTATTATAGTGAGTCCTCTTGGGTCCCTTTGGGGAGAAAGGCAGGATAGAAAATAAATAAATAAATAAATAAATAAATAAATAAATAATCAATCAAGTGTGCGGTGTTTGATTATTGCTGTCTGACCACCTAATGCACTAAAAATGAAGTACGAATTGCCCAAAAATATTCATACTGTATCAGAAGTGAATGAGTGAATGAATGAATGAATGAATGAATGAAATATTTATTTATATCCCCCTCTTCCGATTTGGGGGATCGAGGCAAGTAACAGCATGATTTATGTGATACACAGTAATAAAAACAAGAGCCCACAAAACCCCAACCCTAACCCTCCCACCTAGCTATAAATGTAATAAAACCATAAATAAAATACATGACAATACATCAAAAATACACAAAGAAGAATGAGGAGGAGACATGGTGAGATGGGGACATTAGTTTGGTTTTGGACATAATCAATCAGGGAAGGCCTGCCAGAAGAGGATCATTTTTAAAACCCTTTTTGAAACCCTCCAGAGAGGATAATTGGTGAATCTCTTCTGGCAGGTCATTCCAAATTTTTCACCTCAAGAGCTGCAGGGAAACAAGTGCATGGCTATTAAGAATGCAATCAATGTTCATCCTAAAATCCTTTTTACAAAATCTTTAAATTATAACAGAATGATCTCTAGTTGATTACATGGAATATGTTCACATCATCATGTATGTGAATTACCTGTCTCCACTGAGAACATGATCTTGTCATTCTCATCATCCCATTCCCGGTTTTGGAAATGCACATGGAACCCAAAGGGCTGGCCTCGTCTCACTATGAGTTTATTAGCACTAAAATGCTGTGTGCAGTGGCTGATGGAATTCTGAGCACAGTTTAGGTCTACATTTCTCATCTCAAGAGCTGCAGGGAAACAAGGATTGAACAAGGAATAAATTAAGTTAAAATTAAAATCCACTGACAGATTCCCAGATTGACAACACTTGGAGTGGTATTCTGCTTGGAGCTCCTTCTTACTATTTCCCCCACTGCTCCTTGGAAACCTAATCTTGAGGGTTAGGAGGCCTTAAGGTATGGTTTCAGTGCCTTTTCACTCATGTAATGAACTTTGGGATCCAACCCAATGAATGTGCATTAGTCTTCTTTAGTTACAAAGTATGCATCAGGGAAATACAATGCTTAGTAGTTAATTCACATTTATACACAGCAGTCCTAAGTAGGGCAGAAGGGAAAATCGGTTCCAGAAGCACCACAGCATTCAGAGGTCCAGTGTATACAAGTGATCAAGGCAGAAAATATATTGATTGTTTTCTCTGCATAATTTTCCTTTAAAAAAAAACCTCCCCGCAACTGAACTACTTATACCAGATTTATGTTACTGGGAGAGGGTGTGAACTTGGATCTTCAGAAAGGAACAGAAAAATTCAATCCAAGCCACCCTTTCATACCTCCAAAATGCATCCTTTCAAGGTCTTATACTGCCAATAGATGTACATCCATAGGACATTCCATGGATGAAGATGAAGCCAATGTGAAGAGCTTCTCTCTGCTGTCAATGGGCCATTTTCAACGATATCATAGCTCTGCCCCCATCCTAACTCTTCTTATTTAGTCTAAGAGTATAAGGAAAACAATCAGCACATTGTTCCCTTCAGTGTGTCAGAAATTTAATTAACTTGGTGAATATATTTCATTCATTTTACAAGTCTTTAATTCACCAGTGTGAAAAATGGCAAAATTTGCATATATATATATATATATATATATATATATATATATATATATATAGTGCTCTTACAAAAAAAACTTTATAACTGAGTTTCCAGTCATATGTATAGAACATATAATTTACACACATAAATTCTATGAATGTGAATGCTATTGAACACACAGTTTGGGTGTGTGCAGTGAAGAACAATCCTGCAGCCACACAATGATAGACATGAAAAGGACTAAGGGAACAATAAACACAGACCAATTTCTATTTGTTTTTTACTTCCATTATTCTTTTTATGTTTTCAAAGCATAAGGTAATTGACTAGAATAGGTTCTTTCCTGATTTTCACATCCTATTGTATTCCATATAGTTATACTTTGAGAGACTATGCTGAAGATACCAATCAACTAAAATGTATAATGGAACTCAAATTCTCCTTTAAAAGAGCATAACTGGATGCTCCTTGTTTTTGCTATGGCAATAAATCTCATCTGTCACTAAACTGGCAATATCCACATTTTCATACAGTTATTTTATTGGAAATGAGGCCTCTTTTTGTATTTATTGGAAGACAGTAATCAACATTTGCTCCAGAGGATGTAAATTGCTTTTCACTATCTTTCATGTTGTTTTCCCATAAAGTAACTATGCTACACAATTTTTGTTGATTTGAGTTTGGTGCTTTTGTGAGAATTGGTTTAAGAAATGCTTAAGGTGCTGCATAGTGTTCTAGGAGCAAGCATGGTCTATTGGTTTGAACATTGGACTAAGACTCTGAAGACAAAGATTTGAATTATCATTCAGCCATAGAAACCCACTGTGTGACCTTGGGCAAGACACATTCTCTCAACCTCAGAGAAAGGCAAAGTCAACCCCACTCTGTAGAAATCCTGCCAAGAGTGTCACCTTAGGATTCCCATAAATAGAAAAGGACTTGAAGGCACACAACAACAACTGCAACAGCTCTGCCTACAAACTTAGGTGAAAAGTTCATGTTTATGACTGAGATGGCACAGAAATCTTCATATTTAGTACCCAGAAGACAATAAAATAAAGACTATGGGGCTGTATAGACCACTCCGAAAAGCTGGCCTGCAGACGCCCGTTTTTGCCCCACACGGAGGCTGCACCAACCAAACAGCATGGCCACCAGGAGGCATGGGGCACCATTGCCATCCTCATGTGCACTGATGACTTACACACAGCACGGTGCTGTTTGGACAGTGCACCACATGTATGTCATCTAAGGGTCCCTGTGTGGACGGGAGCAAACCATGATGGCACCCAGTCGGCCCAGTAGGGCTCAGGAGCGTATGGACGCTCCACTCTCCTGAGCCCTAAAATCAGCCCCAGGCCGGCACTTTGCACCAGTCTGTATCGGGCCTATGCCACGTTTGTTGTAGCACACCAGTTTGAATATTATCTCAGGAATTATTATTTTTTTAAAAAACCTACCATATATACTCAACTATAAGTCGACCTCATGTATAAGTCAAGGGCAGGTTTTGGGGTCAAAATTATGGATTTTGATATGACCCTTGGATAAGTCAAGGGTAAAACTTAGGGATATGCAACAAATGATCTAAATGATCAAATAAAGGAAAACAATGCCAAAGAACCTACAAATTGTCAGGGATGATGGGAGTTGTAGCTCTTCACCTCTGGCTTGAACTCACCACCTGGTTGTGCACCACGCTGACCAGTTTTGGCCAGTGGTTATAGCTTAGCAGAGTTACAGAGAATAGGCTGAAGGCCCTGACAAACTCTCCAAGCCTTCTCACTCTTACTTCCACAGAAGTCTTCACCCTTCTTCAGGATCCAGCTGGTTCTTGTAGCTTCACCCAAGACACCAAACAACTCAGTAGTCTTATATAAAAGATCTACTTTATTCTACTATACACAGCTCCAAAACTATCCAACACAACAATACTCTACTCCTCCACTATCCACTCTACAATCCACTACTACAACCCACAAAATACATTGGTATGCATAGTCATTATTATAGTCAATGCATGGTACCACCCACTGTTGTCTGTTTCCACCCAGTAGGCGTGTACATCATTCTCATTGGTTCTCTCGGTTCATCCTACAATTAATGATTTCATCATCTCAGCCTTGACCACTTAACAATTGTCAGGTGTGTCCAATTATTCACTTTGCATTTCTGTCCTTGGCAGTTTGGACTTGTTAATTGTATTACCATTTACACCTGTGTGGTTCTCAATTGGCTTCTGCTGAGTCATCCTGACTCTCACATACATGTTTTATTTCTTTTACTGTATATCCCATGTTGCTTTTTCCTTGACACAAATTTCTGGCAGGCATAATGGTTTTGGCTAACACTAAAGTCTGGGTGGAAGAGAGAGATCAATGCTTCCAGGACAGATTGACTCTTGCCTTTCGCCAGGGGATGGTTCCCTTATTAATAAGATTTAAAGTATAGTATTTACATTGACCCATGAATAAGTCAACCTAGGTTTTTGGGGTCAATTTTTTGATTAAAATTTCTAGACTTATACATTAGTATATACACTATGTGTCATCTTTTGGCTCAAATACCTGTTTAATTAATTTATAATTAAATTTTTGCATGATTTTTAAATATCACAAAGAATAAAATTAAGAGTTATTAAAATTTAAAAGCAGAGAATAGAGCATATATTGAAATATGTAGGGAAGGCTGTTCTTTCAGCCCCTCAAACTTTGCAAGTACACAAGGTAGGGCTTCCTTGATGGCTGCCTCTAGACCTTGAAACACCTTCTGTTGTAAGCTGATTTTTTAAAAAAATTCAGACAGACCTCTGAAGAAAAGACATGTACATATTCTTTTAAATTGTTCTGTTTTAACTGCTTTTATATTTTTAATTGCATGTTTTACACTGTGCTAATATTGTTGATGTTGACTTTCTGTATGTTTTAACCAAATTAAAAATATGCTAATTTTTAACCTGTCTTGAGTTCCAATCATGAGGAAAGGCACAAAACAAATACAATATAATAATAATAATAACAACAGCAAAAACAACAACACAAAGCCATGTAGAACAAAAAAAAATGGCCTTAAATTAAACAAAGAAAGGGCCAATCTTACTTTAAACAAGGGAGTAGCACAGAGAAGATCCTATTATGTACTCACATGGGCACATCTTTCTTGACGGTGGGACATATTGAAAAGGCTTCAAAGAATATCTCAGATTACAGGCATCATAGTATTGAAGGAGGTATTATTTTATAAAACTTTATTAACTATTTGCACTGCCCACAATTAATGTATAAAAGGATCACAGCTTCCCAAGAGAAAACAAACCCGTTTATTTAAAGCAGACAATGTATATCTGAAATCAGCATACTACACATCCTTCCCACTGAGTTCATTAGTGGTTGCAAGCTGCTGAAGTACTCCATCTGACCTAGGTTGCCTTTATGTCTCTTCTGCTCTGAGTGTATCTGCACTACTAGTTACAGTTGGTAGATTTCTGCAATAGAATACTGTGGTTCATTAGAGGGTACTAGAGTTCACAGATTTCTTAGGCCTTACCAAACTACAAATTCCATTTTTTAGGATGCAGAGATAGCAGTGACAATGCACTCTTTGCATGTTCAGGGGCAAGTTCCACTTAATGTGAGATAACACACAACTACACCAATATAAGTGGAAAATGCAGGTGACAACCTTTATTGCTTACAATACATAGGGTTGGCACTCATTGATCAGATCCAGGCACTTCCATCTGTTGATCAATGAGTCTGATCGTCTGGCCCAATACCACAAACCTGGGATGACAGGAAAGGATCCACCTGGACATGCCCTTTTCTGAGCCAGGCAAGAACCATTCTGCCCCCACATACCTCTGAGTCCCTTAAGGGGACTTTCATACATTACTAATGCCTGATAGACGCTAGTATAAAATTTCCCAGATCCATGACCCATGCCAACTTCCCCTCCAAAGGTGTGCCAAAATAAATGACATCAACATAAATAGGAGCATACCCATTACACTATTATATAAGAAACAAAACTAACAGGGTAGAAAGTGGAATAATGATCAGGAATGAATTGGTCAGTGTGTGAGAGAGAGCAGAGGATTAAATACCCACACCTGACAGAGTGAAGCCCACATCCAGGTCACTCTGGCTGGACCCACCAGCCAATGAATTCAAACATAGGTGTAAACTCATTGGCTGGCAGTTCCTACTTCTCCCAAGGGCCATATGAAGGAATGCAAGTCCCTGGGAAGAAAAAGCCAGCTATCACTAATACTAGATCTTACTTGACTGGCAGATCTTTTGCAGTAGTTGCAGGTGGTCAGACTTCTTCTCCTGTTCCCTTATCGGTTGGAGTTCCCCAGGGCTCTGTTCTGGGTCCCCTTCTGTTTTCTCTCTACACACTGTCCTTAGGAAAACTCATCAGCTCTTTTGGTTTTTCCTACCATCTGTATGCCGATGACACCCAGCTGTATCTTTCTGCCCCTGACCTTTCTCCAAGGCTTGAACAGCAAGTCTCGTCTTGCCTTACAGCTGTCTCACAGTGGATGCGCCATCGGTGTTTGAAGCTCAACATGTCCAAGACGGAGCTTCTTGTCTTTCCTCCTAATCCCAACCTTCAACACTCCTTTTCTGTCTCTGTGGACAACATTTGTATTCAACCAGTCCAGCAAGCCCGCAGTCTTGGTTTTATCTTTGACTCTTCTCTGTCGTGTATCCCTCAGATCCAGACCACAGCCAAGGCTTGTAGATTCTTTTTGTACAATATTGCCAAAATCCAACCATATCTCTCCGCCTCTACTGCCAAGTTCCTGGTCCATGCCCTAGTGATCTCACGACTTGATTACTGTAATGTCCTCCTGGCTGGGCTTCCTCTTTCTCATCTCCGTCCTTTAATCTCTGTTCAGCATTCAGCTGCACGCACTATCACTTCCTCCCACCGCTCTGACCACATCTCTCCTGTGTTGGTATCCCTTCACTGGCTCCCCCTCCCTTTCTGCATTCAGTATAAGCTCCTGCTGTCCACGTTTAAAGCCCTCCATGGACTGGCCCCTCCCTACTTATCAGACCTTCTTTCTCCTCACCTTTCCACTCGGGCCCTCCGTTCTGGTAGTCAAGGTCTGCTGTCTCAGCCCAGGATTTCCTCTGCCCCATCCCGGATTCGCCCCTTTTCACTCGCTGCCCCTCACTCCTGGAACCTTCTTCCCCCAAAAGCAAGAGCCATCACTTCTTTAACCAGCTTCAAAACGGAGTTGAAAACCATCCTGTTCAGAGAAGCCTTCCCAGGCATTGCATAATTGTCGCTTACTATTTGATGTTCTTGTGGTGCCTGTTTATTGAACCATTTCCTGTATTGCTATGTACTGTATATGTATTATCCTACTTGAGAGTATGTATTTTCCCTGGAAAACAATTAACCATCCATTATGAAGCCTCTGCCTTGGTCCAGGCCTTGGAGGTAGAGAGGAACTGCTGGACCTCTTACCCTTTCCCTCCACTACTCCCTTCTCCTTCTGTGTTCATGTCTTTTTAGATTGTAAGTCCGAGGGCAGGGAATCGTCTAACTAAAAGATTGTATGTACAGCGCTGTGTAAATTTACAGCGCTTCATAAATAAAGGTTAATAATAAATAATAATAATAATAGAAGAGCTGCTGGACTTCTGTTTCCTGAGTAGTCTGCAAATCTTCTGCATGGTGAGTTTCATACTGCGCTTCTTGAAACTCCTTAATCAGACTTGTTCTGCTATATCAAGTAACTCTCTAAGCAAGCAAACGGTGAGAAGTTTTATATTTTCATACCCATTAGAACTTAATTGGCTATCATATTCAACTGTTAGTACATAATGTCATGTTTACAGTTTCTTGACCAATCAGATTTGTTACACAACTGTACTGCATATCTCTTGATCCCTGTTCTCCAACTGACACAATTTGGGAGGGACAATTCCAATTAATCCTCCTCTGTCCCATTTGTTAACCTCCTCTTAAAATACTGCGGTTTCTCACATCTTTACTCCTTCCTCCCCAGCTTGTTCCACTTGCTTCAAATTGAATTCAAAGTGCAAAAGTATTTTTCACTCCATTCATTCAGTAAGTAAGGGGAAAGGACACAAGAAGGCAGATTTTTGTTCTTCCCAGTAGGCTCAGATAAAGCAACTGCTGTAGCATCTCCTAGCTTGTTTGTTCTTCATTAATGCCTTTTATTATTATTATTATTATTATTATTATTATTATTAAACTTTATTTCTAGAGCGCTGTAATTATACACAGCGCTGTACAAAGTCAGTAAAATTAAGTAGTATATAAAAGCCTGCCCAAGGCGTACACTCTAAGATAATAACAGTTAAATAGAGAAATAGATAAAATTACCATGTAGAAAAGAAAAGACAAATTAAAAACATCAAATATAAAAGCAGATCACATCACATCAAACATTATCAGACAGCCAGATGACAATCACAAATTCCCTGAGAACGCTTCCCTAAACAATATGGGCCTCTTACAGACTGCCAAAATAAAGCTGCTTCGGGTCTCTTTGGAGCTATGCTATTTAAATGATGCATGGGTCCTAAGAATCCAGAAGCTGCACTAAAGCTGCACTCCAGTGCTTAGGAATGGAGTGTGGCTTTGGTGCGACCTCCAGACTCTTAGGACCCATGCATAATTTAAATAGCATATCTCCAAAGAGACCCGAAGCAGCTTTATTTTGGCAGTCTGTAACAGGCCATGGTTTTCAGCTCAGCCTTAAAGCTGGTTAGGGAAGTGATGAGCCGTGCATGCAGAGGAAGAAGGTTCCAGGAATGAGGGGCTGCAAGAGAGAAGGGACGGATCCGGGACGGGGCAGAAAAAATCCTGGGTTGAGAGAGGAGACTTTGGCTACCAGAGCGGAGAGTGCGAGTAGGGATGTAGGAAGAGAGAAGATCAGTTAAATAAAGAGGGGCCAGCCCATGCAGAGCTTTAAAGGTGAGTAGCAAAAGTTTGTACCTGATGCAGAAAGGAAAAGGGAGCCAGTGAAGGGAGGACAACAGAGGGGAGACATGATCCTTTTGCTAGGTTGACCACATTCTGATGCTGCTTGGCCAGACTGTGCTAATTTTCATCTCTAAAATGTTGGAGGATATATTGATACATTCTACTGAAATCCCATACCTTCTTACTCCAGCATCCATTCACTAAAAGAGAATATTGTTTCAATTTTAAAACAACTAAGGGGAAACAAAGATTGTTATTTTGAACGATATGAATATATCACCCCCCCCTCCCTGACTGCTGTCTCTCTTCAGCCTTCCTTGGGGTTGATAATATCATGCTGGGATCTCTTTTTTTACCACTTTGTATCTGGTTACTTTTCTGCCTACCTTAGATATAATTGTTATTATGCTGGTAATCATTGTCCCCACAGGCTTTTTAGAGCTTGGATTTCTCAGGAAAATATAAAACATGGACTGAAAAAGGAAATCACAGTGCTCACTGGGATTTACTTGTAAGAAACACTACACTAGAAATGATACTCTGAATACTAAATTTCAATCTAGGCCACAGTTGGGGGTTATTTGTCTGCCCAGATGTTGTTATCATCAGTAGCTGCCCATAATAACTTCTCATAGCTCAATAGTGTCCCATAGTAACTGTCCATAGGAAGGGATGCTGGGAGCAGCAGCTGAAAAGCATCAGGAAAGCCAGATGTTCCCCAGTTGTAAATTAGGCTCAGAATTATTCTGGTCCCTGGGATTATACAAGTCCAGTCTTGATCCAGGGTCTCCCCCAGCCCTGAGAATCACTTTCTTTCAAATCGCCATATCTTCCAAATGCACCAACAATTGCACTAACAAATGGTACTTGTACACTGTACATTGTGGAACAATTCATCAATAAACAGCCCTTGTAGACTGTAAAAATATCTACACCAACTGCTATAAAAATATTGAAAACATGAAGTGCTACATTGTACTACTGCTCTGATAATATTTATGACAAAACAAATATTTAAGATCAAGATATTAATGCATAATGCTCAAAATGACCAACCTTCCATTGTAAGTGAGGTTTCAGCAAGTTCAGATATTCTACTCTGAGACTGGTATTCTCCAACAAAAGTTTGTTTGATGTTCTCTGACTCAGCCAAATTCTGCCAGTGGCATTTATACACCTAATAAAATAATCTCAAGCCTATCACAAAACCAAAACGGTTAGGGTGGGGTTTTGCTCAGCTTCTAGCTAAAGCTCATAAAATATGTCAGAAACGTATTTTAAAGTATAGGAAGACTTTTTGCAGCTTTGCAATTATTTCTTTCACCAGATTATTCTACAGAAGTCAAAGTTCTCTTATAGAGTTCTTGTTTGAAAGCTAGATGAAAAATAATAATCTTATATCATCACTTTTGTGTCACTATTTTGAAATTTTCTGTTTCACTATGTATGCTTTCTTTTTAGCAGACAATCCATTTGAGATATCAAAACAGCTTGAGAAAATGTATGCATGAGAGGTTGGGGATATTTTTAAAAAATAATATCTGCATATAGCTAATGCTATTTTACAGGTAGTTGATCAGTTTCAAGGAAATGTATCTCTAGTTTTAATAATAATAATAATAATAAATTTTTTATTTTTATACCGCCCTTCCATAGATCAGGGCGGTTGACAGCAAAATATCAAACATATACATCAGGGTTACAAACAATTACATACAAACAGAATAAAACCCCCGTTAGCCAGTCCTCTTTGCCACAGAAGAGGAAGGGAGGCCCACTGGACTTTAATCGGGGAATGCAAGCTGAAATAGAAAGGTTTTTAGGTCCTTTCTAAATTGGGCCAGGGAGGTGGCCGAGCGGAGCTCTGTGGGCAGCGTGTTCCTAAGGGCTGGGGCGGCAATGGAAAATGTCTTCCTCGCGGTGGAGGTCAACCTAGCCCCTGGCACCTTAAGTAGTTGCTGCCCAGATATTCTGAGGGTGCGGGACGGAATGTACGGGGAGAGGCGGTCCTTCAGGTATCCTGGGCCCAAGCCATTTAGGGCTTTATAGGTCATCACCAACACCTTATATTGTGCCCGGAAGCGAATAGGCAGCCAATGCAGATCTTTAAGCACCGGTGTAATATGGCTGGCCCTGGAAGTTCCAGTGACCAGCCTGGCTGCCATATTCTGTACCATTTGTAGCTTCCGGGTTTGGTATAAGGGTTGCCCCATGTAGAGTGCGTTGCAGAAATCCAATCTCGAGGTTACCAGAGCATGTACACTGCTCCCTCGGGTTACGAAATTAATTCGTTCCGCGGCCGCTTTCGTAACCCGAAAAGCCTTCGTAAGCCGAATTGCCATAGGCGCTAATGGGGAAAAGCCGCGTTTCGTGCGAAAAAGCGCCGAAAAGCACCAAAAAATTTTTTCGTAACCCGAAAAACATTCGTAACCCGGAACAATTATTTCCAATGGGGATTTTTCGTATCCCGGAAATTTCGTAACCTGGGTATTTCGTATCCCGAGGTACCACTGTACTACCGTTTCAAGGTCCCTCTGGGCCAGGTATGGGCGCAGCTGGCGAATAAGTCGAAGCTGATAACAGGTGTTCTTGACCGTCGCATTCACCTGAGCAGTCAGGTGAAGCGACGAGTCAAGAAGCACCCCCAGACTGCGCACAGAGTCCTTCACAGGGAGCGTGACCCCGTTCAGGACAGGTGGAACTACCACCATTCCTGGACCAGGGGAACCTATCACAAGTACCTCCGTTTTCTCTGGATTCAGCTTGAGTCGGTTTTCCCTCATCCAGCCCATTACTGACTCCAGACAGGCCACGAGAGGAGAGACACCATCCCCGGTCACTGCATCAGTCGGAGACATAGAGAAAATTATTTGGGTGTCATCAGCGTATTGATAACCCCGCACCCCATGTCTCTGGATGATCTCTCCCAGCGGTTTCATGTAAATGTTAAATAGCATGGGAGACAGAATGGCTCCTTGAGGGACCCCAGTTATAAGGGCCCTCTCATCGGAGCACACGTCTCCCAGCTGCACCATCTGGGACCTTCCAGAGAGGTAAGACCGGAACCACTGGAGCGCAGTGCCCCCGATTCCCACCTCTGCCAGGCGTCCCAGAAGGATACCATGGTCTATGGTATCGAAAGCCGCTGAGATGTCCAAGAGCACCAACAGGGACACGCTTCCCCTGTCGATGCCCAGACGGAGATCATCGACCAAGGCGACCATGGTTTTGAAGCAGAGTGTAGTCCTTTCTTTCTTTCTTTCTTTCTTTCTTTTTCAGATTTCTATTTTCTACTTTACATTCCATTCAAATTGTAATGGAAACAAAATACTTACATTTGAGAAATGTTTTTTTCTTATTTTTGGAAAATGCAATCCCTTCATCCTTTTCACCTGATATCTGAAAACTGCACGTTGGGTCCTAGTTTGGAACTGAAAGCATTCTATAAATACTCTACTGTATGAAACAAAATTTAGGAAATTTCAACATATTTTGAAATGAGGAAGCAACTGGTTCCTTGCAATATGTCTTTTCAGAGGTACATATTTCCCTCCATTATTCCTTGCAGGTAATGTATAACCATGGGAACTCTGAACAACTCAATTTTGAAATTTAGTTTTTCTAATACCTCAATAAATAAATTGCCTCTTCTTCTGACCTGATGCTTCATCTCTTGGTATCACTGCTTTGAAACTGCTTTCAAATTTTTAAACGATTCTTCCAATATTTAATGAGAATCCTCATTCTGATTTTCAAAGGGAAGAAATATCACTGAATACAAAACTTTCTCTTCTTTCTCTTTTGGCACTTGTGCTAAGATTTGTCTCTCCAGTTGAAGAGCCAAGGAAATTTCCTGAAACTTCAGCCAGACTCCTGAGATCTGACAGTCTCATTAAATGAGACAACCTAAGAACTTTTCTTCTTGCAACAAGACAGAGATTTACTGTATTTATTTACTTGCTTGTTCCTTTCTGCAAATATGCAAAATTTAAAACTGCAAGAACTGTTCCCTTATTGCATGGACTATTAAAGAGTACGGCCATTAAATGGGATGCCTGTGCCTCTGTAATCAATCAGCCTGTCCTTGCTGTGTGTATATGTGCTCAACTTTGCAATTGGTGACAATATTAATTTTACTCAGAGGCATTGTTATGCAGTTCATGGGAAAGTGTTTCACTTCCTAGACATGTGCTGGAGAGACGACGTCTCACAGGGCTTGGAGAACCCTGAAAAGGCTGTATCATCTTCTCAAGATGGCCTGTCTCAATGAATAAGCCATCTTGATGAAAATCTTGCTGCCTATCTTTATTAAAATTATGATTCCTGCTGAATGGACATGCTGAATATGCATCAACTCATATTCTTAGACAATAGGATACTTCTTATAATCTTGACCTGGCTTTACATATGTACCTAATTAGTTATTTTAATTAATTATTTTTCCAATAACAAAAATACAAGTATATTACATTACACTTAGAACTTTAACAAGGAATAACTTTTTGAAGCATACCTGCAATTTAATTACTTTTATAGTAATTAACTGTTATAGTTAAAGGATGTGGACTCAATAAATAATGAAGAAGGAATATCCCATGGTAACATTATGTTACTTATATACCTGTCATTGGTCTGTTGTGGATATTACGGTGATGATGAAGAAAAGAATGTGTTTTGCACAATAGGTCAATAACGTGTAATATTCAATTTTTGTAACTAAAAGTAAGTTAAAATCACACTTACTGGAGGATTTGGAATCTAATGGATGTTCCTTTATTCCTGGCTATTCAACTGTAGCTGAATTGTACTCAGAAGCCTCAGCACCAGCAGCCACTGGTTGGTCTTGCTGATGCATCCTGGAGCCATCAAATTGCACTGTGCAATTGGCAACAGAGGAAGCCCAGTGAAGTAGCTGGTGGAGATTTGTGTTCCACAGTCAGTACTGTTGGATCTTGACCTCACTCTACTTACTGCAAACGAGTGAACTGTGCAGCCATTTAGATATGGGTCCAAAACACACTGCAGAAATAACCCAGTTTGAGATGGTTTTAACTATACCATTTGGGATTGTTTTAACTATAACAATAGCAAGTATATTTTTATACCTTTTATCAGTGCACTTAAGCACTTCCTAAGCAGTTTACAACTGTGAGGTAATTGCCCCCATCAAGCTGGGTACTCATTTTAGTGACCTTGGAAGGATCCAAGGCTGAGTTGACCCTAAGCCCATGGCTGGAACTGAACTCACAACTTTGTGTTTTGTGAGTAAGTGTCTGCAATACTGGCATTTAACTACTGTGTCACCAGGGCTCTTGTCCTGGATCAATGCTAAGGAATTCTGGGAACTGTAGTTTAGTGAAACATTTAGCCACCTCTGTCAGAGAGCTCCTGGGTCACAACAAACTACAATTGCCAGGATTCCCTAGCACTGAGCCAGGGCAGTTAAAGCAGTTTGAATAACTGAATTATTTGTGCAGTGTTTTGAAACATGGTTGGACAATAGCTCCCATCAACTCCATCCAGCACATGTGATGTTGAATAATTAGGGCAGCTGATTTCCCACCTCTGCTTAATTGGTGAGTAAACCTTGAGGGACAGTATTGTAGAATCAAAGAGTTAGAAGAGAACACAAAGGCCATACATTCCAACCCCCTGCCATACATAATCAAAGCACTCCCTCCAGATGACCATCCAGCTTCTGTTTAAAAATCCCCAAAGAAGGAGACTCCACTATACTCCAAGGCAGAATATTCCTTAAAAGCAACATCAAAATAGGCCTTCTGTGTGGTACAGTGGTGGCTGGTGGCTCCACTGTCAATAGGGAAAGGAATCTGCTCCAAGTTTTAGCCAGTCATGAATTCTATTCCCAAACTGGTGGGTAGTTTTCCATATTCAGCTCAGGAGCTGTGATGGTACACTGTAGCTCTCAAAGAGCTAGGGTTGCTTTGTAACTAGTATTGCATGTGTCTGCCAGTTCAACCTTTCCTTTTCAGCTTACCTATTTTCCAATTAAATAAAGCAACCGCAAGACTCTGGTACTATCAGTTCATAAAGAAGGACAGACTATCAAAGGCTGCTCTGGATCTCTCTGTTGCTGGGTAATTGTGAAGTGAAAACATTAAAGAAGGAATTTCTATTCACAATAAGGAGGAGCTTTGGCTCTAGCAAGTCTGGGCATTTTTCAGGCAGATTCTTTGAAGTTATATTTTCAAAATCATAAAACAAGGGAAAAGCTAATAATATAGGGCAGAGCTTGCCTTTTCCCTTCTGATTCAACTGGTAAAATGTATATTAAATTAAAACTAAGAGAAGATGAGTAAAACCTATTTACCATCATAAATCCCCAGATTACAGTAGCACACCATACAGCTCAGGTGAAGGAATGGTTAACTTAGGCTCAAGACACACCGGCCAAAAGCAGTGTGCTGGCGTCAAAACTAAAGTTACAGAGCGTGCAGCAACCGCATGCTCTGGAACCCTAGTCCGTACGGGTGGCGGCATTATGGCAGTGTCCTGTCCACATGGGCACTGCCATGATGATGACAACAGCGCACAGCATCTGCACGTCGCTGTGTGTTGCATACGTCATGAGTGTGCCCATGGTGCACTCATGACATACGCAACGTGCCACAAAAAGAATCCAGAAGAACCAGGCTCTTTTTACTGCGGAGGGACGCCACATGGTTTGGTGTCTGCAGAGTCCTTCTGCAGTTAAAACGGGCAACTCTAGCCCACCATTTTGGGGCGGTCTGTACTGCCCCTTATTTTGATTTGCAATAGAACTCATGAGAAATGTCTGTTTCTTTTCTCTTGCTTACCCTATTGTGATAGAGGAGGAAAAAATGACAAGGAATAACAAGGTGGTGTTAGGTTTGTTCAGTTTTTTTTTACCATTTTTGTTAAGTCATGAAAACTCAAGAAAAAAAAGCTCACAGTAACTATAACTTCCAGCTGCCCTAATTTAACCTTCTGTTGTCCCACTTTTCAGGTGCTTTAGAATGTCTCACTTTCTCTCTCCTCTTAACATTTTCCCCAGGAAAAGCCAAGAAGAAGTTCAGACATGCAACAGATGTCTTAGAGCCATTGATAGCTAACCTAAGCATACTTACACAGAAGTAAACTAACCCTAAATCAGTGGGATTTATCACTTTGAAATAAATGGGTTTAAGATTAAAATGATTACATCAGAGGATGCTTAGGGTGGCACTCTTAGACACACATTTCTTCAGTTACTGAATTTGCTTCTGTGTGTAATCTCATTACACAAGATGTGCTATAAACTTTTAAAGACATCAGAATTCTAATTTGCAATAATGAAACAGTTGGTCAATTGTATATAAATAACTAAAAGTCATTATTTGCCTAAATCTCATTAACATTTAATCAAACAAAACATTTTATCACTTAAGAAAACAGTGCTTGTCTCTTCATTAAGTAAGAATGCCTTGTTCAGAATAACAATGTTACCAGCCTATTAAGTGCAATTTATTCCTTAATAATTGCTGACAGAAATACTAATACGTCTGGTCACATAAGCTCTTGACAACAAAATCCAGCTTTACTATGTGACATTAGTTGATCCTAATGTAACATTATTGGACACAAAAACATACAACAGCTCTCGAGTATTAAAAACGTAAGTTCCCCCATTTTTAGCTCCTATTGTGGTTGTTATATTATTAGTATTAGTATCATCATCATGCCTTTTTCTCAATCTGGGATTTAAGATGGCTTACAACAGTTAAAAGAAACATAGCTTAAAAATACTGCAAATATACAATTTAAAAATATAATTAAACCTATCCATAAAAACAAAACCAGTTTAAAAACATGGCTATTAAAACCAAAAATAAACAAAGCACAAATAGGCAGTACAGCACAGTTCTGCAAGACCCATTCCCCTGGAGCAGTCAAGTCTTCAAAGGCAGAAAGATAGCAAGGAAGAGAATTCCAGAGCCTGGAAGCAGCAACTAAGAAGGCCTTCACCTGCATCCTCACCAGGTGTACCTATGATAATGATGGGACAGACAGCAGACCCTTCCCCCAGGAATCTCAAAGCATGGGCAAACCCTTTCCCATCTTTCAGGCTGTGGGTCAACATTGCCCCCTCAGACTTTCTCTTCTCACTCATGCTGAATTTGGCATCACAAAGAATATCACTGCCTAGTGGATGGCATGCACATTGAAATGATGTTCATTTTAAGGTCCTCTACACAATCCAACCCTAAAATTTCCCCCAATAACATTTCCCAGAAGAACTATACTCCTGCTGAAATATTTGGCAGGCTAGTGGTTGCATGCATCTGCTGGGAAAGTATATAAGCACCCCGCCTGCTATTTTTCAGAAGCATCATGAGATTTTTGTAAGATCAAGGGAGAAGGAGCCAGGGGAATTATCACATGGAGGAAACGACATCATTTTTTCATCCTTTTCCCATCCTTCTCCTGATATCGTGCGAATATTATCAGACAATGTCATGATTATCCCATGAGTAAAGTAGAATTGTCCTGTCATTTCTCATTAATTGAAGTTTCCATTATTAAAAAGTGACAGGACAGTTCCACTTCATTGACAGGGTAATGACAGGATAAAAGCGACGTGTGTGATAATCTTTTGCACAATTGCAGGATAAGCACAGGAACAATCTGCTTCGCTCCCATCCCGCCCGCCCTGGCCTGATAATCTCGAATGAAAAGTGCTGTTGCAGCCAATGTCACTTGCTAAGATAGAGAACGCATTTGTTGGAGACATGAGAACAGCTGGGGAGTTTCACAAATGAGATTCAAGTGATCACATGTCTATTCTTTCAACGTTCAAAATTATACAGTAGAGTAAACAACTTCTTCAGGCTGGGAATCAATGCGGCTCATCCCAAACCCTTTAGGGACCACTTTTCCTATGAGTGGGCATCAAAGGCTCAATGAAACTACTTGTCCTAATTTTGCATTGACTGTCACTGTTATTCCTTTTCCATCTTTCTTTTTCAGTTGTTTTTAAAATGCCCCAGTTTCTCTCTCCTCCTATGCTGCAAACTCACAGTGCAAAAATAGTTGGTGCCCAATTAACTAAGCAGTGGGGAGCGAAGAAGAGGGGTAAACTCATGCACTTGCTAGTAGGCTCAGGCAAAAGTAAAGTGCTGCTGCATTTCCTATCGTGTGTGTTCTCCCTTTGTAATAATTTTTGTTGTCTTGACCACACTCTGATGTTGCTTGGCCACATGTGTCCCTCTTCATCGGCGAAATATATGTGAACTTCATTTATGAAGTGCAGGAATCTGAATCTGGCACACACACAAACACTTGTAAATAAATAATCATGGACAGGGTGTTGCACTCTCTTTTTCTGTAAAAAGGCATACAAGCTTGGGCAGCATGCTGAGAAACTCCTGCTTGAAACATGCTTTGGGCATGACTCATTATGCAGACATCACAGTGAGTCCCCATGTTCGTTCTGAGTTTCATTACCTTGAATTTACCACCTAGTGTGTTAAAAAGGGGAGCTGAAATGTTCCAGTACAATGTTCTCTGGGCATTTTCAGTTGCTATATGTGTTTAGGTTTCCTAAATACTAAAGAACAGGTGCTTTAAAAAAATCAAATAAACACATGTGAAAGAGAAAGTGTTCACTGGCCTAAACAATGGAATTAAATTGTTGATATTGGCATGATTTACACAGCCTCCATAGTAGAATTCAACAATCTGAGTATTTCTACTGAAGAAACATTATATATAGTTTATAAAGCAGTCCTGGTCTGCACTGCTAACTCCAGTATAGATGCAAAAAGATAGACCATAATTATGCCAGGTTATTAAATATATCACAACAGAAATTTTATTATGTGTTGAACAAATGCTTTGAAACATGAAAGGGATAAGGAAAGTGCTTAAGAATCAGTTGAGAAACTTGAGAAACATCAACCTTTCTTCTCCAACACTGAAAGTTCTCAGTGCATTCTGACAAAAGGACTGCCATGCAAAAGCCATAAGGGAGCTATATTTCCTTCTTCAATGGTCATTTATGACAAGAAACAAAAAACATCTGGAAAAAAGGAATTAAAAATGGAATATGACATTATCTGGATGCTCTACAGTTTCATGTTTGAATTGATAATCTTGTGATGAATGTGCATGAACAAAATTAAAATAATTTAACAATTGCATTTAATACAAAGAATAAAAGTAATAAAGTCATATAGCATGCTAAAAAGCCATATCTTGTAAAACAGCCAGTTCCCAAAGCCTGCTGGAATAAAAAGGCCTTTACCTACCAATGAAAGGACAAGAAAGAGGAAGCCAGCCTAGCCTTCATAGGAAAGGATTTCCAGAATGTGAGTACACCCCACAGAGAATGTCACAATATCAATGGATTGTATCCAGATTTGCTCCACTATAAATGAGAGATTTTCTTCCCTAGCTGAAGGGAACTGGAATCCTCCATTCTATTAATTCAGTCTTCAATGTATCACATGGGGTTATCCCATCCTTATCTCGTTCTACATGGGGCTGCCCTTGTGCCACATTCAGAAGCTTCAACTGGTCCAAAATATGGCAGCTACATTGGTTGCAGGAAAATCTAGATTTGACCATATAACATCTATTTTGAAATCTTTGCATCGCATTAGCTTCTGGGCACAGTACAAGGTGTTGGTTATCACCTATAAAGCCCTACATGGCCTGGGTCCAGTTTACCTGAGGGAACGCCTCCTCCCATATAATCCTTCCCACACACTCAGGTCCTCTGGGAAGAGCTTATTGCAACCAAGGAAAACTAGATTGGTGGCAACTTCCGAGAGGACCTTCTCAATTGCTGTTCCAAAAATTTGGAATGACCTGCCAGAGGAGATCTGCCAGGTTACATCTCTCGATGCCTTTAAAAGGGCAATAAAGATGGATCTCTTCCTTCAGGCCTTCCCAGACTGACCTCCTAGTAGAATGAAATTATCCACCCATCCAAATTAGCCCTCCTCTTGTTACCTCTGTTTTTATTGTTTTAACTAATGTATTGTTGATTGTATGGTTTTTATTGTTATTTTATATGTGAATGAGGGATGGTTTGGGGAGATTGAGGGAATGTTTTTGGTGCTTGGTTATATACTGTATTTGCACTTTGTTATTACCCACCTTGATCCTCAAGAAGGGAGAGGCCGGATATAAAAAATATTATTATTATTATTATTATTATTATTACAGTATTATTATTATTATTATTATTATTATTATTATTATTATTATTATTATTATTATTATTATTGATGCAATCCTGTCCTATGTCCTATCCAAAAATTCTTTCTTTCTTTCTTTCTTTTTGTAATGCAATTCTAGGGTTATGAGAATGAGGATAGTAAAAAAATGAGGAAGAAAAAAAGTGAAAAAAGTTTTAAAGAAAAGAAGAGCAAAGAGACTGCTTGGGAATAGGAAGAAGAGGGAGGGCGAAGGAGACTGACATCACATGACTACTCAATATCGGGATGGCCACATACCTGTGTAGTAATGGGATGGCAGCCGCTTATTGATGCCTTCTAATAACATTTCAGAGGCACAACAACAATGGATTGGGGGTGACGTTGTGCAATAGATACTGCCAAAGACGCTATTTTCTTGATATAATTGTGGTTTAAAACCTGTGTGTGATAAGATCCTACATAATGAGTGGAACAGCAATTCTAGCTTGTTTTTCTTCCTTCTGTAGGCCTGAACAGATTTTGAGAGGACATAGAGGGACAAAACCAAATGGGAAATTGAAGAAAATAATCTCAACTCTGTCACCTACCAAATTGTTGATTCTTCCTATGCAACTCTGGATCCAGCCTAATTCTTATTTGTATGTATAGATGTGAGGCCTGTATTTATAATAGATAATTACCAAAGGATGGATGTGAGAACCCTGGAAGATGTATGGATATGACATTATATTTTCCACTGGGAAATTTTAGGGATTCCCCCCCCCCCCATTTCCCATACTTTCATTACAAACCATACAATTTAATGAAATCGCATTCAGAGGTTTTAGGACATAAATTCTATGCATTTAGCAGGGAGGAGCAAAAGTGAATGAGAGTGAAAGCATGTTTAATAGCTGGTTATAATATTTATTATGTAATATATAAAATCATCTGAAAGAAGGGAATAAAAACATACAAGGCTTGCTGTTCTTAGTACCTTGTAATCATCATGTAGAGGAACATGTTTCATTATTATAGACTCAAAAACAGTCAGAGAAATCAGCTGTAGTAATTTTAGTAACATCAATGTTTAAAAGCTTCTATGCAATTATAATGGAACTGTTCTGTCTATGTGTGCAAGAAAAGCTGTATTAATCAAAATAAGTCAAAGTGACTTTTTAAAAAAGCAGAAGAGAGAAGATACACCGACAAATCAAAGTTCTTTATGGGCACCATGGCAAAGCACATCATATTCCCTGAAACATTTTCATACTAGAGACAAGATCTCTCAAAACTGGAAAATCCTTAAGGACTCATTACACCAATATGGACAGTCTTGAGTAGGACCATGGTAGTGGCGAGATTTCTTCTAATCCCTAAATGTCATTCACTTGGAGAAATAAGCCTTATGACCTGATGAGACCATAAGCCTTCAGTGCACATGATTATAGTAAGAGGAATCAACATGGATCCCTCCTGATGTTGCTGGTCTAGAATATCACCATCTTTTATCATTGCCGGCTAGGCCTGAAAGGAGTTCTAGTCCACAAATTGTCCACCTCGCCATTAGAGCCGATGGAAGGGAAGAACAAATCATCACATTTTCTTCACTACAGATGACTGAACCTTACCCAGTGGTTTTTTCCCCCAAAACCTAAATTTCCAGTATATTCAAACCTAGAACACCTGGTGATGCAGGCTATATTTCACAGGAACTGTCAAAACTACTTCTGAGTATTCCTTGTCTCAGAAAACCTTATAACATTCATAGTGTCGCCATTAGTCAACAGGCAACTTAATAGCATACATACTACTACATTGTCCATTTGCATTGCTTTGACAACTTCACCTGCCCATTTTCTTTGAGTACCTAACCCATTTTTAAATGTTCAACTGAAGTTTTAAATTGCTAAAATGCTAGAAATGTGAGGACTGAGAGAAAATATAATTTGAGAAAGAAGAATTCTTCATTCACAGGGGAAATTCCCTCATCACTAGGAGCCCTGGTGCTAAAGTAGTTAAATGCCAGTACTGCATCCACAAAGTTGTGAGTTTGTTCCAAGGGGGCTCCAAGTTTGACTCAGCTTTCCATCCTTTCATAGATCGGTAAAATCAATACCCAGCTTGTTGGGAGCAATTAACGTACAGATTGTAAACCACTTAGAGAATGCTGAGTTCACTGATAAGCGGTATAGAAATGTACTTGCTATTGCTATTGCTATTTTGTCCACCACTACACTATTGGCCTCAGCACATTCAGATTTTGTCTTCAGTAATGGAGGGGTGTATATATAAGTTCCAAAATAAAAATTGAGATAGAGCTTCTGCCTTTTCAGCAAACTAGAAGAGCTTTCTCATAGCTGCTGTGAAAGAAGAATCATCTAGTTGGCTGAAGACAGAAAAAGTGTAGCTAAAAAACAAACCCTTTTGGGTGTAAATTCTAAAAAATATTTGTTTTCTAGATTCCTTCCTTCCTTCATTCCTTCCTTCCTTCCCAAATACAGCTTTATAGTTTTAGTGGTTCCATCCTGACAGACACCACCAAGGAAGATGCTGAAGAAGAAAGATGATGGAGGGAAACTCAGATTTTCTTCCAGATCTGTATTCTTTGCATTAGCTATCTTTGTGTCTTACTGAAGACTGAGTCACTGAACAATATGATACAACTGTCAGCACACATCAAATTTTGAAAGAGTAGGGAAAACTAAGCTCAAGACTGCCAATAATGCAAACCTTCCAAACTCCATTGCCATTTTGCCCCATCCACCCTGTGCCCATTTTCTGTGTGCTAGCTGAGAATACCAAAGCTGTCTGATAAAGCAGATCCTAGTTCACAAAGGCATATGCTACAATACGTAAGTATTTTAAAACTGTACAAAAGCCTTTGTTGTTCTTGCAATGACAGAATAACATAACTAGCAACCCCTCTGGAATTTGCAGTTATACGAGTATGACTTCATGGGATAACAAGACAGCAATTATGACAGCCATTTCACATTTGCCAAAGTAGTTTATTACTGGTTGTTTAGATTAGAAGACTGTGATAGTTTGGCTGCAAATATCTCATTGAAACTCTGATAGTTCCATTGCCACGGTCATGTGAGGATAAATCTCCTGCAGTCCCAAGAAAGCATATCACCCAATTTATTTGGGAGAGAGAAATCAAAGTATGTATGACTATAGGTAGATAAAATATACTGTTGCTACATAATAGAAATATTCTTATTGAAGAAACATCCACTGTTAGTAATGATAATCACACATATTTTATGCAATCTCAGTGGTATTCAATTAACAGAGTACCCTTCCCTGTACAAAAAAAAAAAAAAAAAGCTTGAGTTTCACATTTTATGGGCCAAATTATGTTTGGCTACAACCCCAAATAAAATCAACAGGGTTTCCCTAATTTTATCTCCCAGTGTAACATAGCATATTTAGTTTTATTTCCCTCTGTAACTAGCACTCAGTAAAATGTTGGTTAGTCAATTTTAAAAAAAAATCAATATTTTTATGCACAAAAGTGACAATGTATAAAACCAAATTACATTTCAGTCCAATAGATTGAGGAATTATGCAGTGTTGCTGATAAGAATTAAAGAGTACACCTAAAGAAAGCATTAGAGATTTGATCAAAGTCATCATATTCTTTAATCTTTACCATCTCTCACTATCAAATATGGCTTCATATATCATTTTGCAGCCGATAACCAAACACATATAACTGAAAACTAAGTTATCATAGGTAATAGAATTTGCTATTTCTTTATTATGATAAAATATTGTTCTGATCTAAGGGAATGTGGAAAGTAGTATTTATTAGGACTGGCAATGTTAACCAAGCATAACAAAAATATTAATTGAAAACTACAAACCAGGATTACCTTATTTATTTATTTATTTATTTATTTATTTATTTATTTTTCTCATCCTTGAATAACCTCATCCCCATAAAATGTGTAGATTTGGCACAGACTTCAAAATTCATATTTCTGGTCAAAGAAAAGGTATGAAAACCACTAGAGAGTATTGTTGTTTGTTTATTTATTTATCATTTTCAGTTTGAAGATTTTTTTTTTCCTTTTCCATCTTCAAACTAAGCTTGTTTTCTGCTGCTCCAGAGAACAAGACACGGAGCAATACATGCAAACTACAGGAAAAGAGATTCCACTTAAATATTAGGAGGAACTTCCTGACAGTAAGAGCTGTTTCACAGTGAAACACACTCCCTCAGAGTGTAGTGGAGTCTCCTTCTTTAGAGGTCATTAAACAGAGGCTGGCTGGCCATCTGTTGGGGGTGCTTTGATTGTGAGTTCCTGCGGGGCAGACGTTGGACTGGATGGCCCTTGGGGTCTCTTCCAGTTCTATGATTCTATACATTATTATTCCCCATTTTTACAGATATTGCAGTAAGGCTAACCACAGACAATAAGATGGGAGAGGTTTCTATCCATAGTTTTGATTGTTCATGCAGTGGGCAATTGCTGGGGGAGACAAAACAGCTTTTGACATCTAGAAATACATGAATGGAATCACTACAGGTGTACAGGAGATATGGACTGCACCAGGTGACACCTTAAGGGGATGTGACACCACTGCTCCTCAAATACTTTTTTGCAGAAATGGGCTGTGACATTCACCTGCTTCCCTTTTAAATGTTTTTAAAATGGTGGGAGTGGGGTGAAGCTCAGTGAAAGGAGAAAGAAGAGGCCCCAGAATATTTTAAAATTCAAATTTCAAAATTTGATTATTTTTTTAAAAATGAATTTTTAATTTTTTTTATTCTTTTAAAATTTTCTTTAAAAACATCATATTTTAACCAAATCTTCACTATGCATATGTAAATACATTTAGGTTGTGCATCTGACATTGTAATTTGAAGGCATAATTTTATTTTTGCTAGTTGTTTATGTAGCAGCTATTAGCATCACACTCAGTGCTATATGGGAATTATGATTTACAAGTAACATTAGTGCAAAAAAGCATTGCTAAGGATTCTGTATGGTGTGAAATGGGAGGAGGTCAATGGGAGGTGACACCATGAGTGATCGCACTGGGTGACTCCAACTCTAGGGATGCCACTGAACTACACTACTGGGGACAGGAAGGAAGATTGAGATTATTTTATTTATCTGTCAAATTTGGCATCTGCAGTGTTCAGTCAAGCTACTATGAACTACCCCTACATTAGGCTACCAGGGCAAGGATCTTTCATTCAGTAAGACATTGCAGATTCTATCTTCAGGGATTTGGGTGTGTTACTCTTGAATTTATTTTCCAGCTATTTGCCCATGGTTATTGTTGAGGCGTCCTCTAAATTTTGTAGAAAATTTGTCATTTATAACCTCTTCCATAACATTACACAGCTCCTTATGGATATTATAAATTCTGCTTATTCTTACCATGGGTTGACATCTTACAAAAGATCTCCTATCCCCCCCCCCCCCCCCCCAAAGTGTATGTGAAACTCCAGCTGCATCAACATTGCAAAATTAATACAGTTTGCCACTGTTTTAACTGTCATGGTTCACTGCTATGGAATTCTGGGATTTGTAGTTTTGTGAGATATTTGGCTTTCTCTCTCAGAGAGCTCTGGTGCCACAATAAACTACAAATCCCAGGATGGAGCCATGATAGTTAAAGAGATGTCAAACTGCAATGTGGGAGAAACCTTAGTCCCACTTGCTGGAAATGAAATGCTATTGAAAACACATCCCCATACCTTCTGTGATTAAGTAGGATCAGACAATGAATGCAATTATGGCTTGATTTAAAAGGATCAGATAACATTATTATTATGACATTATTATTACCTTCTTCTGATGATGAAAATCAAAGAATTATTCGTAATGTTCTAGTAAAAGTAACATCGCATAACAAAAAATATGTAAAAGGTTTGAACTAATCAAGAGGTATTCCTGGGCAAAATGCTGTAACTGATCTATAATTGCAAGGTTTACATAAGCTAATTAAAAAGGAAACAATAGCTGAATCTCAGGAAAAGTGCAACAAGTGGACAAGGGGGAGAATATAACTCCACATTTGAGAACAATAGACTAGTCAGAACAATCAATACAAGAATGAACTCTTCTGAGAAATAACAGAAAAGGACAGTGTTCTGAAATATTAATAGGATATTACAATATATGCATATAGCCATTTAAACTGTGTGATTTAAATTGTACTTCAGTGAGAATGTTGACACTAGCACAAAAGAGTAATGAACTGAATACTGTGGTGGCAATGCATTCTGATAATGCTACAGTCAGATACATATCCCAATAGACTAAAACCAGGGCTTATTTCTCTCCCTTTGCTTTGCAGTGAGAAAATGCTACTGGTTGGGAAGCCTGGAAGACTTAGCAAACATAAAACATTATCCAAATCTGAATGAATACAAATAAACATTTCCCAGATAAGCAGTTTTCTTACTATGTTAAAAAGTAAAGAAAAATGCCATAATTTGTTGATTATTTGAAAAATACAGACAATGAGTTATCAAATAGCTGTCTTCTGTTAAACCAGCTACTCCTTGACTGTCATTTCTGTAAGCATCTCTCTTTTTTCTAATGTTCTAATTCAGTGTTTTAACACCTTTCTTTTACTGCCAGCACCCAACGCCTACTCAGAATACTCAGTCCACATTAGGCTGGGAATTTTGTGCTTCAGAAAATTTTGGATTCATCAAATCTTAGAAGTTTAGGTATCCCTTAGGTTATCTGGTGCATCCCTCTTCCTGACAGATAGGCACCATCCTCTGTGTTAACTCCAGTGCATGAATGTCTACCACTTCCTGAGGTAATCCATTCCACTGTCAAAGAGCTTTTACTGCCAGGATGTTCTCTCTAAAATTAACTCAAAATATTGGCGGGGTACAGACCGCCGCCGCCAGTAGGTCCGCGGGGGAGCCGGAGCCTTCAGACGGCCCGACTCCCGCGCGGACCGAAAAAAGAAGCTCCAAAATGGAGCTTCTTTTACCGTCGCGTTTGCACAAGCGGCGCGACACATCTGGACGCTGTGCGTCCAGTACGTAAAGATGGCGGCGCCCATGTAGAAGGGGCGCCGCCATCTTGTACGGATGGAGTCCGTACTAGGCCCAGGGGCGTCTAAAAGAGACACCCCTTTTTTAAAATGGGACGTCCGGAGGACGTCCCAAAGGGCAGTGAGAACCCACCAAGAAAGCGGAAGAAGAAAGAGGAGAAACCAAGGGGCGGCGAAGCGGGGGAGTGCAGGACTATCTGGTGTCGTACTGAAACTTAGCACTAACAATAGGAGCAACGGCAGCACACAGCAAATGTTGGAAAAGGAGAAACTAAGCGCAAGACGGCAAGAATCAACCTGCCAAACGCCAGGGCCAGTTTGCCCCAGCCACCCGGCCCAGGGGCTGGGGCGAGCGGAGAAGACCAACGGGCGGATAAAGCAGAGCCGAGTGCACAAAGCAAGGCGACAAGACGGAAGGAGGGGGAAACTGGACAAACCGGGGGGCGGCAAGGCAAAGAAAAAACGACAACCCCGCTGAAGTGAAGTTAGACGAGGATGACGTCATGGAGAACACACAAATGGAGGACACCAGGTCACAGGGCCAAGAGGTAGGCTGGGTGAAGGAGAAACGGGGGAGGGGCGGCAAAGAGCGCAGGAACGCGATATTCCGTGCCACGTCAGGGAGGATAAGCTCCGGCATCCAAAACAGAGCACCCAATTGAGGGGAGAGGGAAGCAAAGTAGGGAGGACGAGGAAGAAAGACGGGGGCTACAGAAGAAAGAGCGAGGAAAACGACACTGGTAGAAATGATAAGCACACATAGGGTACGCGCAGTGGAGGCCAGAACAAGGACCCGGCCCGGACAAAAAAAAACGGAGTCACAGTGGAGCCAAATGAGGGGGGGCGACAACCCAAAAGCAACAGGGCCCGAATGGATCTCCCAGTGAACATACATATGTAGCGGGTACAACCGCCGCTTTGGCGGCGGCGGCTGACGCCGCCAGAGCCGGGGGACCACAGCAGACGCCCACGCCCGCACCAAAAAAACGCCAAAGAAGCGGCGGGGGCGCCGTTGGAATAGCCGAGCGCGCCAGGGTGCCGCGCACTCGCACGGCGAACCGAAGACCGAACGCCGATACGCAAATGCACCCCAGGTAGGCCGGCACAGAGGCGACGAGGCCACTACGGCGAGAAAAGAACCCCGGTGTAAAGGACGCCGCCGATCCAATGCCGTGAAGAAAGCCACTTAGGGGGAGGGCCCGCGGAACGACACTCAGGAAAAGGGTGATCAAGGGGGAAAAAAAATCAGATTGGGAGACAAGGGGAAAGGGAAAAACAAAAGACAGGGAATCCAAGATTGAGGTATGCAGGTGGCGGATAAGAAGGAAGAGGACACTAAAAAAGCAGTAGGAGGGGAGCAAAGCAGCATAGGCGGTATCTGTACCAGAGCGCAAGAGCAAGAGGCGGCATAGACAGTTGCGACTAAACCAAAACACGATAACGGAACGAATTAGCAGGTAGAGAAGGGCGAGGTCGGGAGGATGAAAAATGGGGTCGAGCGAAAAGGGAAAGGAGAGTGAGTAGCTGCAATGTTGGAAACAACAGAACAAATATTAGTAAAACGAAAAAACCAGGAGGACCTGGGTATGTAGTGATGGAGGGCTCCACCTGAAGAACCGCTCCCCAGAAGGGGGAGAGTGGCACAGACGGCAAAGGCTAGTTCGGGCCAAAGAAAGTAGGAAAACCCGAGAGAGTATTTTTTGTTGGGTTTATGGATTTATCAATTGGCAGGGGAAAGGGGGGGGCCGGGGAAAGCGCAAACGAACGGGGGGGCGGCGCGCCAAACAAGACACGAGCAGACGCACGACAGAAAAGGCCACTTAATTATTAGAGCTTCCTGACAGGAAGAGCGGGGGCACAGGAACACACTCACGCAAGGGGAGGGGAGGCCGCCGGCGGATCCTAAACAGAGCGGCGGGCCACGGGGGCTGGGATTGTGAGTTCCGGCGGGCGACGGGACGGAGCCCAGGGGGCCGGCAGGCGAGGCGATACGGAGTATGCCCCAGTGTTCAGTAGTGCAGAAGGCGAACCCACAAAGAGGGGAGGGGGCGAGCCAGAGGGGAGGGGGCGCAGGTCAGGCGGGGGAGACAAAACCTGGGGAACAGCTAAATACAGAAGAAGCACTACAGTGGACGAGATGGACGCCCAGGACAACGTAAGGAGGACACCACGGCGCCGCAATCGGTGGTGCCGAAAAAAGGCGGGACAGGCAACGCGCCCCGGGTAATGGGGGTAAAAGGGAGGGGAACTCATGAAGGAAAAGAAAGGCCCCAAGAGGGAAAAGGCAAAGGGGCAAAAGGGAGAGGGGGTGAAGGAATGGGAAAGGGGTGGTGGAATGAGGTGAAAATGGGTCGTTAAACAGCAAGGTACCAAAGCGTCACTAGGCATATGGAATACATTGAGGTGCATCGGACAGGTAAGGTGAAGCAGAAGTGTAGGGGGCGAGGGGGGAGGAGCACGAGTAGCGCAAAACGCTGCGAAGAAGTATGAGTGACAAGGAACAGGTGGCAAAAGCAGGGCTAAGAGGCCGGGAGGGGGTGAAAGGGAGAGGTCAAGGGGATACACCAGATAGCGCACGGGGGACGCAAACGCGAAGCCCGGAACGAAACGCTGGGACAGGAGAAATTAATGTGTTAGGGAGCTGTCAATTTGGCACTGCAGGTTCAAGCAAGCGACGAGGAACGACCCCGACTAGGCTACGAGGTACGGTCAGTCAGTAGACATGCAAGGCAGCGGCAGGAGGTGGTTGTTGACGCGAAGTGGGGGCCAGCGAGGGGCCAAGGGGAGGGGAGGCGGCCGCGAAATGGTGGAAAAAATTTGTCATTAGAACCTCGTCCATAACATGACAAACAGGAGAGATAAAATGCGCGTGGCTACCGGGGACATCGGCAAAAAGCTCCGAGGCCACCCCCCCCCCGCCCAAAGTGTAATTGAACTCCAGCCATCAACATGGCAAAAGGATACGGTTCCCACTGGTTGACGGCTGGTGCACGCGATAAGCTGGATGTGGATTGGGGAGGGGGCGGGCGCGCGCGAGACCCGCCAAATAAACGACAATCCGGATGAGCAAGGAATGAAGAGAGGGCAAACGGCAGGGAAAACGGAGGCCCACGTGCGGGAAATGAAATGCGAGGAAAACACATCACAGACCGCGGAGAGTGAGCAACAAAGAAGGAGCGGAGGAAAAGGAGCAAGAACTATATGAGGACTGAGGAGGACCGGCGTCGAGAAAATCAGAAGAGCGTAGGGGCGGAAAAGGCAGCGCATAACAAAAAAGATGTAAAGTTGGACTAATCAGAGGTAGTCCCAAAGCTGCGGAGCTAAATGCAAGGGACAGAACAAGGAAAAGACAAGAGCAATCGCAGAAGGTGCAACAAGGGACAAGGGGGAAGAAACTCCACATGGAGAACAAGAGACGAGCAGAACAAGCAATAAAAGAAGAATGCGGCGAGAAGACAAAAAGGACAGTGCGGAAGGGAATAGAGATTACAGAGAGCCGGCCATGAACTGGTGATGGAAGTGGGACTTCAGGGAAGGTTACACAGCACAAAAAGGAAGGAACTGATCGGTGGGCAAGCTCTGGAGAAGGCACAGGCAAGACGAGACCAGAACGAAAACCAGGCCGAGGTCGCTCCCTTGGCGGGCAGGAAAAGGCACGGTGGAAGCCGAAACGTACACAAAAACGTAGCCAACGAAGGAATACAAGAACATGCCCAGATAAGCAAGGGTCGTACGAGGTAAAGAAAAAAAAGGCCAGGGGGGGAGGATGTGAAAAGACAGACAAGAGGACAAAGAGCGTCGTCTGTTAAACCACTACCCGTGACTGGCATGTCCTGAAGCTGCTCGGGGGTTCTAAGGGGCAATTCATGGGGAACACAGGTCGGGGACGCCAGCCACCCAAGCCGACTCAAAGCGGCAGCCACAGAGGCGGGGAGTGGGGGCGGCAAAGGGGGGAGGCAGCAAATCTGAGAGGGGAGGAGCCCGAGTTATCGGGCATACCGCTCCGGACAATGCACCATCCGCGGTTGAACCATGCAGGAAGGCACCACTGCCTGAAGAGCCGTGGTTGTCACACGGTCAGAACGGGGAACGGGCGGATGGGCTCGCTAAAATAACCAAGATCGGACAAACCGCCGCCCCAGATCCGGGGAGCCGGGGGGAAGCCTGCAGACACCCACGCCCCGCACCGAAAAAAAAGCGCCAGGAGCGGCGGGGACCGTCCGGGCGACGACGGCCCAGGCGCCCGAACAGCACAAGGCGCCGACCAGCTGGACGCGGGGCGTCAAGCTAAATGGCGGCGCACATGTAAAGGGCGCCGCCAGAGGGACATGAGCCGACTAGCCCAGGGCGCCGAAAAAGACGCCCCTTTGGAAAAGGGACGGCCCGAAACGGCCCAAGGCAGGAAAGCCCCAGTGTGGCAGGGAAGGTAGCCCTGGGGGTTGCTCTGGAGTTCGACACAGAAAACAGAGCCGATCACGGCCCACCGTCAGAGGGGGAAATGCGATCCAAGATAAGATCCAGCGTGTCAGGAAGCAACAAGTCTGGTATCAATTCGGCCTGGTCAATCCGGTACCAGCGTCGTGGTCGTCTCGGAAGGCCAGCGGAGGCCCCGGGAAAAACGATGGGGCCAAAGTAGATTGTTGTGGGGTTCGAAACACGCAACGCCAGTGGGACAACAGAACAAGGGACGGGTAAACACCCAGCTCGAGAATCAGAGATCAGCAGGGGGAAAAACCATAGGCCATCCAGCCAACCCGTCGCCAGCAAGACACAAGCAAAACACACGGACAATGACCTTCTGCCGCCTTTTAAAAACCGTGGCAAGCAGGCCCTCGAGGGCACCCGGAAGTGAGAAAGATGTGAATAGCAAGGGCCAGAAAACCATGGGACCCCCCTAGCACTTCTCGCGAGAATGAAGAGCCGTGGGTGAGGACCGGGTGGTTCATGGGCCGCCCAGGGACAAAGCCAAGGGTAGCCCCACAGGACGAGCGGGGGGCAAAGAGGCAGGAACGGCCCAAGACCGACGGAAGGCAAAGAGCGACAGGGACCAGGCCAGGCAGGTACAATGGGACTTGCTTAACAAGACAGAATAGCGGGCGGATGTGGGGTTGAAACAGATACGTTGGATAAGCGCGCATGTCGGGCCGAGCGGACAGACCCCCCCCCGGGGAAAAAACGGGTTAATTAGCTCCCCGAGAATCTTGCCGGGGAGATGTCAGGAGACGGAGTAGGGGAAAGGAGGCGGCGGGTTGGCCATGGGGCGAAGATGGGTAAACGGGGAGCCGCCGCACGGGGCAAACCTCTCCTGTTCCCAGAATTCCGCAAAGAGGATTGATAATATGTTCAAGTTACGTGGCCAGTGTTAAGACCCTTGGAGGGAATTCCTTGGCTCTGGAGGCTGAATCTGGAGAGAGACCCTCGATTGCGTGGCTGCATTAACCCGACTCGCCCACGACCTCCACTTTCCCCAGGTTGAGCACTGTTCTCCCTTTCAAAGAAGACTGAGGCAAAGAAAGTGTAGAGTGGTGCTGCCTGTGCTCTTCCCTGTTAACAGAACCATCGTAACCCCGCCAGCAACGACCCTGCCTGTTCTTCTTCTGTCGTTTTGCTACAGACATAACAAAAAAAAAAAAAAAAAACCGTTTTATTGTGTTTTTAACCTGCCTAGCAAGCCAGAGCTTGATCGTGTTTACGTTGCGGACGGGCGCACTACATGAGCTGGCATGTCTTGAATTAATCTTGGTGATTCGTCGTTTTTCCATTTCTTGTACATGCCCTTTCGAGTCTTTGTTCATCCTGTACAGTTTGGGTTTTCGTCTAACCTGACGATACCTCCTTAGGTGCAACAGCACCATGTGCGACAGGAGAAACAGTCACTTGGAAGAAGAATAGAAAACACTATAAATATATAGAAGGACCTGTGGTGTTTTAAACAAAGTAAGAGTCCCTAGTAAAAGAGTCTTGGGCAACAAGGCCTGACTTATTATTTTGGAGTTTTAGCTATTTTGAGTAATTACAATACGATAAAGTGTGGGAAGAGGAGAGAAAGGTAAAAGAAATGAGAGGAAGGGCTTGTTTGGTGTGTATAAACATGGAATTGGGATCAGAAAGTTGTTTGTTCACTGTAGATAACTTAAGCCTTAGATTACGGTTTTATCAGTGGTGAGCTACAGTTGAGAACCAGCCTAGGGAGTAACAGACATGGAGCACACAGCCAGTCCAACACACTCAAAAAAGATCAAAATGCAGATGGGCCACTTACATCTCAGCGTCAGGTGCATTTGTATACCAGAGAATCGAGAAGGGTTAAATAGTTGCTTATCCTTTGGCAAGGAAAGAGTAGATGTGGTGTTATAGTTCCTCAGAGCCATTATAGAAGATCGTTGCTGGGCATTCCAGGTACGCACTTTTCACACAAGAAGCACTGTCTAACGAGCGAGGAAAAGCAAAAAGGGAGGACACGGCACTAAAGGGACTGTGGTCTGGTTTTGGTCTACCCACTTTAAGAAAATGCCACGGGGTCCCAGAGCACCAACATAAGCGCTTTTGAGGGGAACAAAAGTAACTTATTTATGTAGCAAAAGTAAAACAACAGAGTCCCCCATCAGTCTATCTTAACAGTAAAGGCAAGCAACACATCAGACACAAAATGGACAGAAGGAGTAGTATGGAAGAGACACAGGATAAATACATCCAAAAACAGGTCAGACTGTATGCGAGAACACTACTGCGTTGCTGCAGGGGACTCTGTATACCACTGTGTAACGGCTGAGCATTAGAGATAGAGCGCCAGGGGACTCCTTTTCAGTAACAGCATAGCCGGAGTGCCTTCAGATTGCATGTGTGGTTCCCGAGGGATATGGGGTAAGCCAGGAGGGAAGGCCCTATTGGGTCTAGTCCGTGGCATACATGATGCCCCCGCAAGTACGTTCTAGACTTCTCCCGTAGTCGCAGCAATAAAACCAGGAAGAGTCCCCCCCCGCACGTAGGGATTGGAAGTGCAACTGGTGAGTTTGCCTTCCCATAGTAATATGGAAAACAAACAATTCCATGGCTGGCTAGACCGTCAGTGGGACGTCCGGGACGGACCGTTTTAAAAAGGGGCGGCGTCTTTAGGCCCCGCCTAGACACCCGAATCCGCCGTACAAGAGAGGCCGCCCTTCTACATGGCCGCGCCAGCGTGCGGTACGACGCTGAGCTCCAGACGCGTCGCGTCCTTGTGACGTAGCGAGTGCGCACCGGCCCGCACGGACGTCGCAAACGCGACGTGTAAAGAACGCCAGGGACGCTTCTTCAGTCGAGAGGGGAGCCGCGCCGGTGGAGGCTCCGCTCCCCCACAGACACGCCGGAGGCGGCGGCAGACTGCCGCAAAGCGGCAGCTGGACCCCGCCCCTGTATACTTCGGTGGGAGACAGCAATATCCATTTGTGGGATGAAGTTATGGTGGGCAGATCTCTGCAAGGGGATCTTTCAGAGGTCCCATAGACCGGGCTAATAAGAAGACATGGGGCTAGTACACATGTGGGTGGCTTTTACCGCTTCAAGGATCCTGTCCACATCTCAGGCTCACCAGGAACGCATATTACAGTACAAGGCAAGTAGGGACCAGCGTCAGCACCGCTGGACGTTAAGAACTCTGCCGTCGAAGTCAGAGTGAATCGAGTAATTTAATTTGCAAAGCATCTGACTAAATTTTCCAGGGCACAATCAAAGAGTGATTGAAGGCTTGTCCCAGGATGGTGCCAGCGGCTCTCCCATTCGGTATCGCCTACACCGTGTAACTTGGATGGCGCTCCCTGAGCACCACGGCACTCCGTTGGCATTCCCCTCGTCCTCAGTTTACAACTTTCTACCACCTATGGAGAGGTCTCAGAAAACTTGCTCTAAACGGAGAAAGGGACACATGTGATAACAGGACTATAAGAGAACTTCTAGGCTGCTTCGCAATGGAGATAATGTAAGTTAGTACACTAGGGAATATACGCGTACGAGAGGGGGAAAAATAAACGTAAGCATGGTGACACTTCCGTGTTTCCGCCTCCCTCCTCCTTCCTTCTTCTGTCTTTCGCAACGAGGACGAAGAGGCCAGGAGATGGGCCAGGTGGCATTTATATGTATGTTTTGATATGTGCAAGGGAAAGTGTTCAAAGGTCACGATAAGGAGAAAGTGGGGTGTTGTTATTTTGTGAAGTTGTCAGAAAAGGAAAGAAAATGGCTATAACCAAAGAAATGAAAATAGTAACTTTGAAAGGTTACAATTTCACTAAAAACAGATTATAAATGGTTTCTAAGAGGTGTAAGTATGATCAAATGACTCCCGGACAAGATAGACGACAAAGTGAGTTGGCGAAGATGGAGACATTGGTGTGCATTATCAAAAATTAGAAACTTCAGAACGCGTGTGTCAAAGACAACTTACATGCTGGTCCACAAAGACAATTCAACAATTGATTACGGCAAAATCTCCTGGCCATTATGCCATACTCCCGGTAAAACAAAACAGTAGCAGTTGTACAGGGAACAAGCAGGATGCCTATTCTCTTCACAGATGTTGACCTGGGCATGCCATTTGGGAAGGGTTGTTGTTGAATGCCATCAACTTGACTCAACTATGGCACCCCTATGATGGGAGACTTCCAAGTTACCCTGTCATCAACAGGCCCACGGTCGGGCCAAACTTGGGGCTATGGCTTCTTACTCGTACGTTCCATCTGTATGGTGGTTGGTCCTCCTTTCATACTGCCCTGCATAGTCAAGCATTATTGTTTTGAGAGCCGTTTTTTCCATGATATATGGAAAGTATGGCAGTTTCGTTGTGGCTTGGCTTCCAGGGAGAGCTCAGGCTTGATTGTTCTAGAACCCATTTATTGGTCTTTCTGGAAGTCCAGAGTATCTGTAGAACGCTTTCCCAGTCCACAGTCAAAGGAGGTGACCACAAGCGCCATGTTGATTTAATGACAGAACCCAGGGTAAAAGTATTTGACCTTCTCAGTGCTTCATTGACTTCACTGAACCTCCTGCTTCACAGGAGCATGCTAACCCACCACAACAAAAGCTGTGCCATTGAGATTTGGGAAAGTAACCAGACTGAAAACAGCCTACTCTCCCTCCATCACCTGTCCTGCTTACAACTTCATGTTCACTTAAATTGAAATACGCTTGGTCTTACAGCTGCCGGGGTGACTGCAGGTGACCACAGACTGCAACACAGGAAAGGAGGTAACCAAAGGAGGTGACCAAAGGAGGTGACACAGGTAATATTTTCAGCTGGTATGACTAAAGCTTTGAGCACATAAAGAGTAGAATTGAAGATGTAAAATAAGAAATGATGATTCCATGACACAAGGTTTGTCTACACTTGCCAGAATACTCTGGCTACCCCTGGAATATTCTGGGCCTCTGAGTTCTACTCAAATTTTGTGTATAGAAAGGGAAAGGATCTATCTTGTTCTCTGCCTTGAGTCAGCAAATATTTGAACTGGCAACGGTATATCCTCTTGCATGTTATTTGTTGCTATGGCTCCAAGGTCTGTACAATTTGTTGCTGCGTTCTAGTAATCTGAGCTTCTGGATAACTGTACAGTTTATCTTCTGTAAGGTATATGTTAATGACTCGTTTGTTTAAAACTGTTTGTGTAGAACTGGGTTCTTTTCATTGCTGGGTATTATTGACCCTAAGAGTTATTAGTGGAACTACAGTGGGGGACCCACGGGATACGAAATACCCAGGTTAACGAAATGTTCCGGGATACGAAAAAATCCATAGGAAATAAACTGTTCCGGGGTACGATGTTTTTTCGGGGTACGAAAAATTTTTTTGGTGCTTTTCGGCGCTTTTTCGCACGAAACCGCGGCTTTCCATTAGCGCCTAGGGTTTTCGGCTTGCGAAGGCTTTCGGGTAACGAAAGCGGCCGCGGAACGAATTAATTGCGTAACCCGAGGGAGCACTGTACAGTATATTGTTTGATGAGAAAAGAAAAAGCTGCAATCAAGACTAGTGTGAGTTTACTTGAAATAGTTGGAAAGTATAGACAATTCTGTGAAATGAAGTAAACACATAGATAAATCTTATTGATCAATAGGTCTACTCCTAGGTAAATTAAAAGAAATTCAGGTCATGTTTGTGTTGAGGATCCGGTAAAGCCTTGGGATAGTTTGTACATTTTCATGGACATAGATAAAGTTATACTACCATGGAATAATACTGAATGTGCATAAGGAAAGGGCAGAGTCAATGAAGCCAAGTGGATGTTCAAATTCAGTGGAATTGTTATAATGTTTACTCTGTTTTTATGAACAATTAAAACCTCTCCTAAATAATGTCAGTGATTGAGGTGACATAAGTGTACGTGAAACTAAATAACAAGCTTATAAAAAATAAACACTGAAAAAGGTGTTTGCAATCAATGAAAAGGTTGTTATAATACATGTCAAGATCACAGGCGCTCTTCTTCTCAGTTGCCGTGAATCTAGTAATATGGCATGTTTCCTCATTTTATAAGCTTGCTACTTAGGCTGGCTGGACCACATTCCAGATTGCCATAACTGGCAGAGGTTTCATGT